>NW_026557765.1:3671226-3743867 GCF_026930045.1 Uloborus diversus
TAAAGAAGAAGATAAAAAAAAACAAAAAAAAAACGAGCTGATGTGTGCATCACATGACTTCCTTTTGCTCCAATTTAATGTCATTTCCCCATTACTGGCAATTTTAATGTGATTCAAGTGTTTACTCTCTAAATATCACCCACAGTGACCAAATTGAAACCAAATTTGAATTTTAAAAAAATCGCCAGATTTGTCGTCAAGTTGGCGACAAAACTAGGCGATCAAAAGACTGGCGATATATCGCCAAGTGTCTGACAAATTATAACACCACTTGAGTTTTACATCGAAATTAACAATGATTTCCCCCGAAAAAGGGGCAAAAAACCCCCTTAAGTGCATCCGAATGAAACCAAAAGGGAAGGTGCAAAACTAGGCCCCTATAGAAGTCTACGTACCAAATTTCAACTTTCTAGGTTCTTTCTTCTCTTTCTAGCTCTCTTCTTCAACAACAAACTCAACATACCGTTTTTGAGTTATGCGAGATACATACACACATACATACGTACATACGGACGTCACGAGAAAATTCGTTGTAATTAACTCGGGGGTCGCTAAAATGGATATTTCAGTTGTTTGTAGATTCCTAGGCATATATCCACGTGTGGTCGGGTCGAAAAAAAAAAAAAACTCAACATTCATTTGGGGGTGAGAAAAATGGAAATTAAGGCCGATTTTTGAGTGAAATTTTTTTCGCGAATACAATACTTCCTTTTTCGTAAAAGGAAGTAAAAAGTAAGGTCAAAGAAAATTTTGAAAGGAAGTCTGTGGCGGGCCTGCGTCCAGGAGACCCCATAGCACCTACAGCCTTGAAATTTTGTACAAAATTACTTCCGAGTCCCGGTGGTTTGCACCTGTTTTTTTTTTTTTTTAATTCGAATTAGTTTTTTTGTAATTAATTTTTTAAGCTCAAATTTCGCGTAAATTAGTTATTAAAGGGATGAAAAATTACTTGCACATATTAGTGTTATATACCGTTGGAAAGGGTAGAATTTTTCGCTTTCTACGCAATTTGTTTCAATGCTCTAACTTAAATACGGCGGGAGTTTGAGTTTTTAGCTCGAACTTTTTTAGGCTTAGCTAAAATTTAGGCACTACTTTCTTCATTAAATCTATCAGTAAAAAGTGAAGGAATTGTCCCACAGTTTTCTTTTTGACACCACTGGAAAGAGCGGCTTTTTTTACTCCAGATCTTACTCGACCTGTGGTCAAGAAACTAAGCTTCTATCTCCAAAGGAAAAAAAATAACTAGCAGTTTTATTCAACTTCGAAAAATCTGGTCTCCATTCTAATTATTGATGTTTTATTTGGCGTTGCCATAGTTACGTCTTTTAATTCGTTTGTTTCTTCTTTCTTATTCACAAATTTTAAACGTTTCGATTTTAACGGAAAATCATAGGCTCAACTCAATTCAAGCCCCGATCTAAAGAGCAAAATATATTACTAGAGACCTCGAATATGAAAGCGGCTTTTCAAGCGTACACAACTGCAGTTTTGCAATGCTCAGGAGCCTCCTAGCCCTTTTCGCTCTGCAAGTTGGTACAAAGTATTTTGAAACCCGGGGAAGGGGGGAATCCAAAGGGAGCTAGCTCATAATGCGTTTTTAATCTGTTTCTATTTAATTGACGATTTAAATCTTTGCGGATCAAATAAGACTGCGAAGCAATCTTCGGGGGTTGGTGAACGTTAGCGAGCAATGGGCAGACCCCCCCCCCTAATATTTAAAAAAATCCTTTATTGTTAGTATTTATCAGCATAAAAGAACAGAAGACATTCTTTGTCAAAGACAACCTTCCCCATCCTTTGTATGTAGCAGGCGAAAGTTTTTTCGCTCTCCTGCAAAGTAGCAATAATGTGACTTACTTTAGTCCGGCTCTGAGGTACAGATTTTTGACCCAAATTTAATTAATTATCGATTTGGTAATAACCTTTTCACTCAAACAAACATGTAAGCGACGTTCTCATTCTGAAGACTTTTTTAGATTCCTCATTTTCGTCAGGATTAACATAATGCTGATATCACGCGTGGGTCATGAAAGCTATTTTTATTTTATCTGTCGTTTGGCCAAGGAGGGATCCAGAAACATTTCAAGGGAGAGGCGTTTTGATTTTTATTACTTACCATTTGCTACATATGTTGACTGCGAATATTTCTTTTATTCGCAATCAACTTCTTCCGAAATACTTCCGGAGTTGAGCTCCGAATTATGCCCCCCCCCCCCCCACTTATTCTTGAACCATCAAGATTGTCTAAAATATCGTCTTTTGAACTTCAATATCGAAAAATTGTGGGAACAGCATTAAGGGGGTATAGGTTTCGATCCCTTATTTTCCTAGAATCATCAAAGATCGTCTGAAATTGCTTTTTTTTTTGGGTGGAATTTAAATTTGAAAAAAAAATTCCAGGAATTTTTCCAGGAAAGAATACGGAGTAAATTTTTTCCCCAACGTCATTAAATATGAACTGCAAATGTTCTTTTTTCTTTTCTTCTTTCTTTTTGGACTTCTATTCTGAAACATTTACAGGGAAAGGGGAGAAGGAGCATCCATCCCTTCAGAAACTTCATTGAATATCATCTAAAATTACGTTTTTTTTAAAAATTCAATATCGAAAAATTTTCGGTGTTGAATCCCTCAAGGGAGGGGCAATCGTCCCTCCCTTGTATCCGTCTTCGCGTTTGGATGAAACTATGAAATCTGACTGTTTTCAAGACGTTATTTATGAGTGTATGTGCGTCTTTCCTCAATGAAGAGATTCAGCGAGAACTCCCCTCCCCCCCCCATGTACAGCAACAAGGTAGAAAGCTTCTCCCTTGACTACATATAAACGCCAAGCATTGCGCATTGAATTGCAGAAATAACAGAAAACTCTTATCATTAACTAAAGGGCAAGGGATATGTTGGAAGTGTGACAAAAAGAGGGAAAGGGGCTCAAATGCAACAAAACGTCTGACATTATTTATTCACATCCCCTAATGAATATTTAGGGCACGTCAGAACTGTCGAGATTCACTGCATTAATCCGAATAAACTTCCAAAACTTCTTATCAATAATTGCCATTATATGAAAGTAATCCAATTAAGAATTTTCTTGCTAACATCTAAACCAAATGTTTCTGAAAATTATGTTTTTCCAATTTGTAACTCCAGAGCTCGAATACGCTACCTAGTGATGATTTACAAAACTACCGAAAAAGGTAAAACATGGCGTCTCACGTGTACCTTTTCAGGTAAAACATAGACAGTTTGTTTTGTGCATTTTATTATAACATGACGTCATTCGATATCTGAATTTGCTTTCAGTAACAGAAATCGTTGTGTCCCTTAAAATGTCATTCTCCAGTACCTCGAGACAATGTTAGTTTCCACTATTTCCCCCGAAAAAGTGCGACTATTGTCGTAAAATGGCGAAAGTGTAAACAGAAGAAAACTGGATCAGCAAACTTCGAACTGGCAAAACAGTAACAAACAATATTCTCGTCTGTTCGAAAGTTTTTTTGAAAGAAAGAAAGAGATATATATTTTACCAGGTATCGTTTTCTATTGTTATTAATCTGAGTGGATATGAGTTTTTTTTTCTTCTTCTTAAATCTTAAGCTTGAACGGAGGATCTAAAACCATTAGCTGAAAAACTAGAGCTTTCATCTCCGCCTAGTTCAAAAATAATTGATTTAACCAACCTTATATTACGACAGCATCTAATTGGAATAGAAAGTATGAAAAAAAAAATTCTTGAAAATATTATAGCAGGATGGAATGAAAAATGTGTAACCGAGAAAGAACATTTAGAATTTGACATAGCAAAAATAAAAGCTGAAAATTGTAATCGCTGAAAGAGTACACCAACTTTAGCTTTTTGCTCTACAAAAGCTTAAATTATTGGCTTAAGAGTTTCGCCCAAAATTTGTTAAGGATTATTATGTTAGTATTAGGGAAAAAAACTGACGTATCTTAACGAGGTTTTGCTTATCAATTAAATCATTTCTATGATGAATGGAATAGTTCATCAAGAACTGATGAAGATCGAATTCAACATTACGGAAATGGCTGCTTGAGAACAACTTGCTATGTGATTTGCATTTATGTTTAACGTTTAGTACTGCTTTTTGACTTCTTATCTCTTTCTATATGGCGCAGAATATCGGTAAGAATTCATTTCAAAAGAATAAAAAACAAAAAAATCACACAAACGAACAAAAATTACTGTCTTTCGCTAGACTTAATAGCAATTTTTACATTAAGTCATATGATTGTTTTACCTTTTTCAGCCGCCATAGACAGTGGCTTCAGTGCCCCCTATAGTTTATTGGCGTTGCGAGTTAGGATGTTAAAAATTAAAATACAATACAGACATTTATATTGAACTAGCTGTACCCGACGCGCGTTGCTACGCCAACAAAAAAATACATCATTATACTGATTTTCATGACAATCGGTTGAACGGGGCAGAAGTTGCTACTTTTTAGTGCCACCTGGTGGGGAGTGGCTTCAATGAGCATATTATGCACCTTCTCCGTGAAAAAATACATATATATATATATAGCAATTTTCATAATAATCGGTCCAGGTATCAAGTGAAGCCGTGACTCTACTCAAATTTTGTACTCACGCAGTTTGCAAGATCAATCAATCGCTAAAAATATCAAATAGAAAAAGTTTTAAATCCCCCCGTTGCGTGAAAAGCCATAAAACAATAAAGAAAGAATTTATTTGTTCAAACTCAAGAAAAATGCTAACTTCTTATCAATGAGATCTTTCACGCGAATTAATTTCTGCAGCCGATAATTTTATTCGTATTTATCCAATGGATTGTGACTTAAATTGGAATAAAAAAGGAACTATCGATCGGATTTTTTTCGAACTGGTCTATAAACATTCCCAGTACCAAAAATAACAAACGGTGAAAGTTTCAGCCAAATCTGCCGGTAGTTTTTGAGTTCATGGATGACATACAGACAAACATTCATTTTTATATATAAAGATTCTATTTAAGAGCGGTTATTTATTAGCTTTATGCAGTAGTAAAGAAGAAAATGTAAACTATTTTGTGTTGTGCCATGGGGTTGATTTCCATCCTTAGTTTCTGTACGAAGAAAACATTTACTACTTTTCGGCCTTTTGTTCCACCCCTTGTTTTTCGGGAAACGGCTACATAACAACCAATCTGGGGAAGTATTCAATGTCAGGAGTAAGAAAAGTTTCTTCAATGGACTTTTTCACATCTTTTAAATAGAACAAAATGTTTCGTTTCCTCCTGCTAGGAGATAGTAAGAGAAATCCAACAAAAGAAAAGTTTTAAAGTAATTTTGGTTGAAGTGTAAGGCGTACTGAGCCAGTAGCTTTGATCAAGCAACTATCCTTGCCAGCATTGGTCTACGCATTAAATTGGGTGAAATAAAATGGTACGAAACTTTTATATTATACTTACTATGTTATCGTAATCAGAGCTCATGGTATAGGCGAGATTCTTGTGTAAATTACGAATGACAGAAATACAAAGTAAAGAATTTTAGATCGTTCGAAATGGTGCCATCAGAGAAATTAATAACTATGTTTTGAAGAAAATATAAAAACTCAGACTCAAAGATGTTGGTATGCGAGTAACCATATAGATTAAAGCGACTATAAATATTGCAAAAAATTACACTACTATTTGGCAAAGTTTTAAATAATACATAATACAGGGTGGTTATAAAATACCGTGAGCTGTTCAGAGCCCTCTAGCAAGTGAAGTATTGGACGAAACATCGCCAAATTTCATGGGCGTGCATAGCAGACCATGGGATTTCGATTTCTGTTTTAAAAAAATAATACCAAAAGTCACCACCGGGGGGAATTTTAGCGCTGCAAAAGTGTATTACTTGCGAATACTGAAGAATTAAATGCTAAAAAAATGCAGCACACATGAAGTTTTTTGCTACAAATAATTGTTGCTTACAAATGAGGTTCAATCAAACCAACAAGAAATTTCAATTTGTAAGAAGAGACGAATTTTGCCAAAAGTCGTTAAGAAGAAATTTCGGCGCGGCAGCAAGGATTTCTTTCTGAATAATATTCATGTAAGATGGTGCACCACCCCATGTTGGGCTTTAGGTACTGAGTAAAATGTCGGTAACATTTCTTTCATAGCAGTTTTATTAGTGATGCATTTCCTACGGAGACCGTGGTCGCCCAATCTTTCACCTTGTGATTTTTAACCATCGGGATTTCGTATAACGGTGTTGTGTATCTGCGACATGTTCCCGATATCTCAACTTTCAAAACTAGAAAAATGTTACAGGTAGGCGAAATTAATCCTCCCCCCCCCCCCAGAGGTGTGGAAAATTTTGTGCATTGTATGCAGTACGTGGAAAATCTCGATGTTGGTCCTATTGAACCTCATTTGTTGGTAAAAATCATATTTTGTGAATACAATTGATGCATATTATATCAGTAAGTTTTTAATCCTTCAATAGTCACAGTAATACACCTTTTCAACGCCAAAATATCCCCTGGTGGCGCTTTTTGGTACTTTTTTTTTAAATTTCAGAAATGGAAATCCCATGATCTACTGTGTATACAAAAGGAAATTTGACAATGTTTCGTCCAATACTTGACTCGCTACAGGGCTCTGAACACCTCACGTTATTTTATAACCATATATCATAGACTAATAATAAGTAGACCGAGCTTTCTCATTCTTGCTGATGAAGAAAATTGGTTCATAGATGTATCATGTGACTAGTGGAAGGGCTTGGCGAAGACTTTGGCAGCATGGTTGCTAGATGGCAGCATTATCCATAGTTTGGCACTCGACATGTATTTTAAGACAATGTGTTTTCATTAAAAAAAAACTTCCAGGTGCAGAGATTGAACTGTTTTTCTTTTAGTTATGCATTATTTTGACATTAGTAATAGTTTTTGATCAGTTTTCGGTAACTTTTATTTCATTTGGAGCTGTCAGCGTTGGCGTGAACGAAAATCTTAAATTGAAACTGTAGGTAAAAATCTTATCGTTTGCTGATTCTTCTTGGTCGCTTGCATCTTTTATTGCTTAGAGAGTTATTGAAATTGACTAAAGAAAATGCACAATACTATCTAAACGAAAAACTCACTATATTAACAAAATATTTACAACTTAGAATAACAAATTTACAAATCGGACTCCATAAAAGATCATTCTTCCGTGTTCCATAAATTCTATTTATTTTATTTCGCGCTGGCGTAGATCGTCTGCTACGATTAACGCCCGCTGTTGCTAGGATATCCACCAGTCACATGGTTTGGTTTATGAGCAGCAAAAGGGTTGCCATAGCTCGGTCTACTCTTATTATTAGTCTATGCCATATATAGAACTTAAATTTGAAAAACAACATTTTGTTTTTAAATATTAAAATATAAATGAAACTAGAAAAAAAATGGAAGTTTTTTTTTTATCTCATACCTTTTTCTTCTTCTGTTTCTCCGGGATACTCTTTCGGAGGCGTCTGTACAGGTTCGACAATGACTTTAGTAGGCTTCTCTGTTTCCAAGGTGATTCTGAGAGGAGAAAACAAAAACACATTAAAGATATGACAGAAGGTCGGAAACAGAACAAAATATTGCACGCGCTTCAGCACGCATCAAAACTCCGTAACTCACTTCAAAAGACCCACAGTATCTAATTTCGTAGCTCAATATTAAATTAAAAATATTAGAAGACGTATGAATGTATGTCGATTGTCGGTCCCAAGAGATTTAGTATCGAAATTCGAAATAGAGAAAAACTATTTTCATGACAACTGTTATTCGTAGTTGACGTTTTTTGTTGATAACCACCTTATAAAAAATAGCTAAATATTTCTTATTATTGAAATCGATTTTAATTAAATGTTTGTTTTAAGAATGAATTTATTATTTTAATTTTATGAAACTTAATTTTCACTACTTAAGTTTTATTTTTGTGCTTCTTACTTTCAGACAATTAAAAGTAATTCAGTCGCAGGAAACATCCAATTTGCTATTTCAAGAAAAAGAAATGCGTATGTGTACATGTTGTAAAAAATGGGACTAACATTCAAGGAAATAAAAATATGCCTAATGATGCTATTTTCTTTTTTTTTTAAAATAGATGAACAACTCCTACAATCCGACTGAAGTCACATTGATGATGTACATCCAGAAGGTTAAATAATTTTGTTGTTATTACTCCTTTTTTAACGTGTGTAACTTAAGTTCAAAGAGTTTTTAAGAAGCACAGAATTAATTAAAAGTACTTTTAACAATACCAACATTATTTGTTTCAAACATGGCTTTCCTTTTCTTAGCTCAAAAGTTTCACATGAATGTTATTAGCTTACTTTTGGTAAATTTAAATAAGGAAACAAATGTAAAAATATAAATATAACAAAAAAGCAGGAAGAAATAGGAATTTTCTGTGAACATATCATTAAATATTTTCAAGAAGCTAAATTAACTAGATAATTGAATTTAAAAAAAAAATTTAAAAAAAAAGGCGAGTATGCCGATCTTCTTGTAATATGTCTGTCGGTTTGTGTGTTCCGTATTCTAACACCGGAAGTTTAGATTTTCTAGGCTTAAAATTTTGAGGATAAAATCTTCTTAAATGTCAGCTGTTTTATAACATTTGCCCTTAATTATCTATGAAGGTGAAGCAATTTTTACGTAACACTGAAACTTTTAATCTCAGTTTTAGACAAAATGTTTTATTTTTTATCTGCATTATCTCTTTCAAGAATTGCCTTATTTTTTAATAAAAATATTATAAATTCACTATCTTATTTTCCATATACTTGTTTCTTTGAATTTTAGGGGTGTTTTATGTTTGTTACATATATTTTTAATGATGGTAAAACGATGTGCTGTGCAGAAATTACAGCGCCATGTCCAAGTTTTAAAAAATAAAACCATCTCCTAACTTTTGTTGCCTGGTTCCTGGAGCTTTAAAGATCTGAAAGCAGACGATTTAAGGCGTTTTTCAAATTTTAACTAACAGGAAAAGAAATATTGTATATAAGCAAAAAAATACACGTAGTGATCAGATCTGTTCAACATGTCAAGCTAGTTTCTTTCATATTAGGAATTTCAGCCCTCAATTGTTATATTGACCCTTTACAATACGGTTGCAATAGAACAATAAATTTAACCCCTTGACATGCAGCAATGTCGTCAGCAGTTCGTTATCCATTTCATGTGTCACTGGTGACTGACTTCCCCAAGGCATCAGTGATTTCATTTCATTGCAGACAGAATTCTGTAACATGTCATTCATTTCATGCGCTATTGTAGGTTGAACTCCCTAAGACGTCATTGGTTTTCACGCTGTATATAGACTTGGATGTCTCCGAGACGTCACTCATTTCAAGTGAAATTGTAGATTCAAGTCTCCAAAAAGTCATTCATATCATGTTCCATTGTAGATTGAATTCTCTAAGAAGTCGTCATCTCATGGGTCAATGTAGACTAAATTCTCCAAGAAGTCATTCATTTCATGTGCCATTGTAGGTTGATATTATCAACTTTGATGTCTCCGAGACGTCAGTTATTTCATGTGCCACTGGAGCTTTAATTTTCGAAGAAGTCATTCATATCATGTGAGCAATTGTAGACTGAATTCTCAGCTAAATCATTTAGTTCATGCGTATTGTAGATTGTGTTCTCTAAGAAGTCATTCATCTCATGCACCATTGTGGGTTGAATTCAATAAGACGTCATTCATTTCACGCGCCAGTACAGACTTGGATGTCTTCGAGACGTCATTCAGTCCATGTGCCACTGTATCTTGAATTTCCCAAGAAGTCATTCATTTCACGTGCCATTGCAGGTTGACATTGTAGATTTTGGTGTCTCTGAGACGCCATTCATTTCAAGTGCCATTGTAGCTCGAATTCCCCAAGAAGTCATTCATGTCATGTGCCATTGTAGATTGAATGCTGGAATAAGTCGTTCATTTCAAGTGCCATTGTAGATTGGAGTTATCGAAGAAGTCATTCATCTCACGAGCCAATGAAGGTTGAATTCCCTAAGCCGTCATTGATTTCACGCGCCATTATAGGTTTTGAAAACTAAGAGACGTCATTCATTTCAAGTGTCATAGTAACTTAAATTCCCCAAGAAGTCATTCATCTCATGCGCCATTGCAGACTAAATTCTCCAAGAAGTCATTCATTTCACGTGACCTTGTAGAAGTAGACTGACGTCTCAGAAACGTCATTCATTTCACGTGCTGTTCTCTTGGACGTCTCCGAGACGGTTTGTATGTCAAGGGGTTAACGCTGTAAATAAGGAGGGAAAATCGTCCTTGGAACATGCTTCATCTGTCAGAAGCATCCTTGTTTTTATTTTCTAAAATAAAAAGCTGTCTCTACGCACTAATAATTTAAATTTTATAATGAATACAGAAAAACAAAACACAATTAACAAAGAAAAATAACTACTTCAACTAAAGAGGAACGGTATCAAATTATGCACAACCGCATGAATAACCATAATTTACCACACAAAGCTTCCAACAAGTTTCATTGTCTTAAGAAAAACATTGCACACATAGGAGGGTGATAAAGAACAAAACCACCGACTCGGAAAAAAGGGAATTTCTCTCGGCAAATTATTCTCGTGAGCATTATGGAGTTCTAAAATATTTCACAGGGAAGATTAGCGATGAGTAAGGACCACATTGTTCTGTTTTGTTTTTCTTCGTGGAAATTAGACGCTATCTAGACAATATGAGTCATTGGAATCTAGGTAATGCATGAGCTCATGTGACTGTGGAATCCATAACTTATTCTTAATGAAATATAAATTTCTTACTCAATTATATAAATTATATTTTTATTCAACAACGTGGGGGAAATTTCAGACAAATTATCACCGTTTAGCATTTTGGTTGAAAATACGTAAAATAACTATCTATATATAGCAATGTATTGCAGAAATTAACTTTAAAAGTCTTCAATTAAGGATGTTGTAGTTTTATCTTTCGTGGTAATTCTATTTTTTTTGTTTCTTCCCAACGCACACTTTGTTTAACTACATAAGACTTTCCTTCGAATTAAAGTATCTTATCTTTCTTATGTTCCGAATCCTTTTCTTAGATCTAAATTACTTAATTAAAATATAAGCTCGATCAAGAAATCTAAGAAATGTGTTTTTTTTTTTTGGTAAAAGTTTAGTTGCGTTCTTACTGCTTTCGAAGTTACCGTTTCAAACTGGTGCAAAACGTTAAAACTAATTAAATAAAATCCTTTTTTACGTCACATTAACGATTAGAGCGTTCTTATTATTTATTTATTGGATAAATTTAGAAAAAGAATAAACTGAAATAGAAAAGTAAAAAAAAAAAACCGAAACATTCGGGAAAATTCAAGTTTAAACAAAATTCTCTTACATTTTATCTTAACGAATATATGGACACAGTGAATTTCACTTATAAAAACAATTTGAAAGAAATTTTAATAAATGCATTTATCGCATCAAAAAATCATTTTAGAATAACTGCTGTGGAACTAAGGATTACAAGGCTTATAAGAGTTAAAAACAGTTTAAGTTTAACAATGAGGAGAGAGAGAAGTTAAAACTTGAGGACGATTTCGGTTGACAGCACCGTTGGGGGGAAATGTAAACAATACATTATTAGGCTTGAAATTTACTACAATAAAGTATTGAATTTTTTTTTTTTTTTTTTCAATTTGAATCAAAAAGTACACTGTAACAAATTTCGGAAACGTTTCTTAATATATCGGAAATGTTTCCGAAATAGTAAGAATCCTTCATCCAATAGCGAACTCCTCATTATTCAGAAAGCTTTTTGTTATTTCAAAAAACCTAGAATCGGAAGTGCAGACGCAATGCTTCGAAACGTATTTTATTCTTCCCAACACGGGCGCCAGTGAGTCGGAAATAACGAGAACTTTTTTTTTTCCTTATCTATGGTTGCTGCAGTCAGTAACTGTTTAGCATTGGATTGCTTGTTATTTCATGTCTAGAGAGTGGTAAAATGTGTGGAAACTAATTTTACGCCTTTGCATTTTGGACTGCCCTTGATTTTTCAGACGATGTACACTGTAACAAATTTCGGAAACGTTTCTGGATATATCGGAAACGTCTCCGAAATAGTAAGAATCCTTCATCCAATAGCGAACTCCTCATTATTCAGAAAGCTTTTTGTTATTTCAAGAAATCTAGAAGCGGAAGTGAGGCGCAATGCTTCGAAACGTATTTTATCCTTCCAACACTGGCGCCAGTGAGTCGAAAATAACGAGAGCTTATTTTTTTCCTTTTCTATGGTTGCTGCAGTCAGCAACTGTTTAGCGTTGGATTGCTTGTTATTTCATGTCTAGAGAGTAGTAAATTGTGTCGAAACTAATTTTACGCCTTTGCATTTTGGGCTGCTCTTGATTTTTTAGACGATGTACGCAGCTATTAAGTTAGTTAATAACGATTTGCTTCTTTACAATTTCCGGTGCAACCATGATTACATATATATTGTGTGCTCAAGCGTGAATAGTTTCAACACCCGTTTTTATACTTAATGAAACGAAACCCTTTGGATTACTTATCCAGTTGTAATGGAGGTACTTAGATTTTCTTCCGCTCATGTTCACTTGTAAGTATTAATGAATATTTTAAAACATGTTGTTATATACATTTATATTTTTGTTGATTTGCATTTGATGAGGCTCCAATTGTAATGTTTTTGGGTTTATCGAATTAATTTAAAGTTATCCTACATACCTGTGAGCGCAGTGTACTATTTGTTGTAACCAATTGAAACTGATTAATTACTCAAAAGAAATAAGATTTATATTTGAAAAACAATCACAGAAAAGTTATTTCGAAATACTTGGATATACATACATTGGTTCAAAAAAAAATCAATTGTTTAATTCATTAAAAATATGGTAATGCAAATGTTTTCTAGTATTGTAATATGCTTCACAAAAAATGTGCCAGTATTATCTATCTTTTTTATTATAATTTATTCATTTATTTAAAAATATTTATACCATTAGAAAATGGCCCAGTTATCTATTAGTAAGCTACATAGTTATGCAATTAATTCATGTGCTTATTCATTTTGTTAAATGTGGTTGACAATAAAAAATTCCTTGACATTAGTTGTTCGGTAAATAACATTTCCTTCGTGGATATACTAGTTTAATATAGGACAGTCAGGAGGAATGAGTCAGAGGCAAAAATGGAACATCTGCATTTACAAGCCGAAATAAAAAGAAATATTATTTCATGTCATTGTTTTAAAAGTGATCCTTTTTTAAATATTATGTTATTAATTAAATATACAATGTACATATGGGGAGAAGACGAGGGGCGTTCACCACGCAGACTGCCATTGACATTTTCAGGGATTGCTTTTTTTAAGGGGGGGGGGCGCTTTATAGCATTTTATGTGTTCACCATCACTCTTATGGTGTGGGGGGGGATCTCGTATATATGAAATGGAGTAATCATGCAATAGAATTCAATGTTTTAATAAATAAAATATGTAATGCATTTTGCGCACATTGTAAAAATAAAATCAGTAACCTATTTTGATTAAGTATTTATATTTGTGATGAACTGGAAAAGGGCAAGAACAGAAGAATCACCCCGAATGGTTCCAACAGGAGGACTTGGTGTCATATTTAAATTCACCAATTTCTCTGTTGGCACTTTTCGGTACACTTAGTTCGTCAGAGAAATAGACTTGACGCGAAGGGAAGGTAAGTTCTGTCAAATTTTATCCGAAAATAAAAGCTATCAAGTTTGATACAAGATATGTTTTTAAGTTCTGCATTAAAAATACAATATGTTGATAATTTTGTCTTGAAAATATTGTGAGAAAAACTGAAGTTTAAGATTGTTTAACAAACAATCCCACTTTTGAGAAAGTACCCCCCTCCCCTCCCCTGACGATTTTGTGAATAGGGATGAAACTACTATATTATTTCATAAATTTTCAAAAATTTATAACTGTGCATATGATATGCTGTTAACCATGCTATTTGTCATTAGAAATTCAGAAAAAAAAAAAAATCCACGAATGATTCTAAAATTGTTTGTTTCATTACTGTTAGATATGAAAGAACTGAAACTGATATGGTATGCAATACTATAGTAAAAAATTATATTTTAGAAAAAATCACGGAAAAAGGATTCTGAAATTCTCGGAAACGTTTTTGAAAATTGTTTGGAGAGTTCCGAAATACTCGGAAACGCTTTCGAAACTTTCATGAACCACAGCTGCACAGAATACTCAGAAACATTTCTGGAAATTACGGAAAGAGGATTCCGAAATACTCAGAAACGTTTCTGAAAATTACAGAAAGAGTATTCCAAAATACTCAGAAACATTGAAAGAGGATTCCGAAATACTCAGACACGTTTCTGGACATTATAGAAAGAGAATTCCGAAATACTCAGAAACGTTTTTGAAAATTTCATGAACCGCAGCTGCACGATATACTCAGAAACGTTTCCGGATTTTTTTTTTTACAGTGTACGCAGCTATTAAGTTAGTTAATAACGATTTGCTTCTTTACAATTTCCAGTGCGACCATTTTTAGACATATATTGTGTGTTCAAGCGTCAATAGTTTCAACACCCGTGTTTATACTTAATGAAACGAAAACCTTTGGATTACTTATCCAGTTGTAATGGAGGTACTTAGATTTTATTCCGCTTGTTCACTTGTAAGTATTAATGAATATTTTAAAACATGTTGTTATATACATTTATATTTTTGTTGATTTGCATTTGATGAGGCTCCAATTGTAACTGTTTTTGGGTTTATTTAATTAATTTAAAGTTATCCTACATACATACGTGCGCATTGTACTATTTGTTGTAACAATTGAAACTGATTAATTAAGCAAAAGAAAGAAGATTTATATTTGAAAAGCAAATCACAGAAAAGTTATTCCGAAATACTCGAAAACTGTTTGGATATACTACATTGGTTTAAAAAAATCATTTGTTTAATTCATTAAAAATTTGGTAATGCAAATGTTTTCTAGTATTGTAATATGCTTCACAAAAAATGTGCCAGTATTATTTATCTTTTTTTTTATTATAATTTATTCATTCATTTAAAAATATTTGTACCATTAGAAAATGACCCAGTTATCTATTAGTAAGCAACATAGTTATGCAATTAATTCATCTGCTTATTCATTTTGTTAAATGTGGTTAACAATAAAAAATTCCTTGACATTAGTTGTTCCGTAAATAACATTTCCTTCGTGGATATACTAGTTTAATGTAGGACAGTCAGGAGGAATGAGTCAGTGGCAAAAATGGAACAGCTGCATTTACATGCCAAAATAAAAAATAATATTATTTCATGTCATTGTTTTAAAAGTGATCATTTTTTAAAAAAACTATGTTATCAATATGCAATGTGCATATAGGGAGAAGACGAGGGGCGTTCACCACGCAGACTGTGCCATTGACATTTTCAGGTGGTTGCTTTTTTTAGGGAAGGGGCGCTTTATAGCATTTTATGGGTGCACCATCACTCTTATGGTGTGGGGGGGGGTGGCGAATTCTCGTATATATGAAATGGAATAATCATGTAATAGAGTTCAATGTTTTAATAAATAAAATATATAATGCATTTTGTGCACACTGTAAAAATAAAATCAGTAACCTATTTTGATTAAGTATTTATATTTGTGATGACCTGGAAAAGGGCAAGAACAGAAGAATCAACCCGAATGGTTCCAGCAGGGGGACTTGGTTTATTATTTGAATTCATCAAGTTCTCTGTTGGTACTTTTGGGTACACTTTGTTCGTCAGTGAAATTGGCTTGAGGTGAACGAATTCCTGAACGCGAAGGGTAGGTAAGTCCTGTCAAATTTTATCCGAAGATAAAAGCTATCAAGTTTGATACAAGATATGTTTTTAAGTTCTGCATTAAAAATAGAATATGTTGATAGTTTTGTCTTGAAAATATTGAGAGAAAAACTGAAGTTTAAGATTGTTTAACAAACAATCCCCACTTTTCCGAAAGTACCCCGCTCCAATTCCCCGACGATTTTGTGATTAGGAATGAAACTACTATATTATTTCATAAATTTTCAAAAATTTATAACTGTGCATATGTTATGTTGTTAACCATACTATTTGTCATTAAAAATTCAAAAAGAAAAATCCACGAATGATTCCAAAATTGCTTGTATTATTGCTCTTAGATATGAAAGAATTGAAACTGATATGGTATGCAATACTATAGTAAAGAATTATATTTTAGAAAAAATCACGGAAAAAGGATTCCGAAATTCTCGGAAACGCTTTTGAAAATTGTTTGGAGAATTCCGAAATACTCGGAAACGTTTTCGAAACTTTCATGAACCACAGCTGCACAGAATACTCAAAAACATTTTTGGAAAAAACGGAAAGAGGATTCCGAAATACTCAGAAACGTTTCTGAAAATTACAGAAAGAGGATTCCAAAATACTCAGATACAGTTCTGGAAATTACAGAGAAAGGATTCCGAAATACTCAGACACGTTTCTGGGCATTATAGAAAGAGAATTCCGAAATACTCAGAAACGTTTTCGAAACTTTCATGAACCGCAGCTGCACGATATACTCAGAAACGTTTCCGGATTTTTTTTACAGTGTAGCACAGTGAAAAATAATTGAATATATTATGCATTGTGAAGAAATTTTCAAAGAAGGAAGCAACAAAAAAAGTCACCCACTTACAAATTTTGCAGGGCCTACCATATCTAAAGTTTACGTAGTTCTTTTTAATCACTCGATTTAGACTACAAAAAAATCAAAACAGACACTTAAAGTTCAACCAATTTTTACATTGCCAATGAGTACCATTCCTTGTTTCGGACGGTAAAAGAAATAGTCATAATACATCTAATAAATTTAATTTTCTTCCGGTATCTTTTAAAAAGGGAGCACGACTGTATTCAATCACCAAAATAATTAACATTCCACATAAAGGCATAAAAGCAGTTTACTACACAATAAACTCGGAAGCACTTCAGATTACACAAGTTGAAGCACTTTATAGCGTCATTAAATCTACCATTTCACGGTTTCAAAACATATTTGCCCCTTAATATATTACGAAGCTTCTTGTTGAAAGACGACAAAACCACCATTTTATACGAGTCCTATAAATTTGGCGAAAGATTTGGCGATGCTCTAACGATGTGACAACATCTCATAACGGCAGCTTTTTCCCAGCATTGTTTTTCAAGCTTATTACTTGGGACAAATGGCCATAACGAAGTTACTTTCTTTCAATCAATGCGGGTTTCTTGGTCAATTTATTAAGACTTTCTTTCGCTGTGTCAGTATTTCTGAGAATGTCAGTAATAAAGCAATGAAACTGCCAATAAGTATAAATCTAGGCGTTAAATTTTATGTGTTTATATTTTCGTTGTATTATTGTTCCGTAAAAGTATTGAGGTGGGTATTAAGAGCAATTGCAATTGATTCTTAATGCAAGAATAAATCAAGTACCATAAGGACTGGTTTAATATATTTATAATTAAATAATATACAAGTAAGCTTACAAAATATTTTTACTATAATAACGCTCTTTCAATTTTTTTTTTTTTTTTCAATATATCTAACAGATTTCTAAACAAAGGCTTTCTTTTATTTCTATTTTTTTTTTTTTTTTTTTTTTTTTGAGCAATCACGATTGCTTATTGTTCTCACTTGACCGGATTTGATGTTTGGTTCCTTTTTCAACTTGGACCAGGTCCACTAGCACCACCGCCCACCGCCTCTGCAGGCGCGGCTCCGAGCACTGCCTCCTGGAATCAGTTTCTCCTGGTCAGGGGCGTCCATGTCCTACACACACACACACATACACACACACGCTCATACACACAAACCTTTACACACATACACACACGCCTACGTGCATACACACAGGTCTACGCACACACACAGGTCTACGCACACACACAGGTCTACGCACACACACAGGTCTACGCACACACACAGGTCTACGCACACACACAGGTCTAAGCACACACACAAGTCTACCATTGCACGCACGCGTTCTACACATACACACATGCCTGCACGCACACACACAACTATACACACGTAACCGCACAGGAGGAGAGGTTGACTTGGGGGGGGGGGGGGACAGGAGCTGTTTCTAGAAACAATAGCCCCCAATGCGTAGAGCCCTGTCGCAACTCATGATTGCGAAAAACATAATTTGAATTCCAGATGTCAAAGTTCAAATTATTATTATTATTTTTGTAACATAAAGAGTAAAAAACTTATTTCATAAGCAGCGCTGGGTTTTCTAGTTCATTTATTTACTAGAAAGTTGCCCGTCAAAGGATGACGGGTGAAAATTGTTTCTACATTTGAACGAAGCCATTGCCTGCTTGGCGATATTTTGATATTTGAAATCGTAACCCTAACTCCAGTGGATGAACCCTAAACTCCAGTAGGTGGCGTTCATAGTTGACCGTTTTTTCGTTTCTTCATTCCCCGGAAATGACACAGTTTTACCAGCAAAACAGTTAAGTGACCGGATCGAGTTCAGCCTTGTCACCATAAAGCCTTTCCCTGCATGTCAAACATTACCAAAACATGTTATCAAATCATCATGCCGTGACGCGAGTTTCATTGTTGAAACACGTGGGTTACTCGATCATCGACTATTATTTATATGAGGATTTATTTATTTTTAAAGTGAAGCACCGTTTATACGTTTCTCTTTTATGCATTTTTATCATTTATACGTTTCTTAAATTGGTCACTGCAGAGTCCAATATATATTAACGTGTAACTCTTATACTTTTTTTTCATTTATTCACTTTGTCATGCAGTCCCTTCAAAAACGTATAAACGTTGTTTCACTATACCAAAAATTTTGAATGGGCACAAAGTTAACTTAATGTCACTCTAATAACTCCACGCAAATTTTAGATGTTTTTATATTCACACATACTTATAATCTAAGACACGTTAATTATCTTATAAGTTTTCAACTACCTATTTTTTAAATATTCATTCCAAAGAAAATATCTCACACATTATTAATTAATTATTTATTGAAGTAATTTAAAATTATTTGCTCTCAGCATTCAACATCAAATCAATACTTTTTTTTAAAAAAACATTTCCACTTAGTTTATTAACATGCCACTCAACAAAAGATAAAGTAAAAGTTTTAAAGAAAAATGAAGTGAAGTGAAGTGCAACTGGAAAGAACTTCAAAACTCAAACTGGAAACTTAAACAACTTTCTTGGTTCATTAATTCCCAAGAAATTATGTATAAGAAATGAACATAAATAAAAACAAGCGAACTTCTTCACAAATCATTCCAGATTCCGGGAAGGTGCGTCCATAAATTTTAATTTACGTTAACAGGAATCTGGCAACACTCATTTTTTTTCTCTCCGGCGTTCTGAACTGAGGCGGAAAAAAGTTGATCGATTTCGAACGAAAGACAAATATTGATCGCTTTCCCACCCTCAGGGTGCTATACAAATTACTGATGTTTTTAAGGTCTTTGCATCCCCCGGGAGAAAACTTTCTGTCCAAACCCTTTAAGCTGATCGGATAAACTGATTGGAAAGCGTAATTGCTTTCGCGAAGATTTTTGAAGGTCGCAAAAGCATAATTCATAAATGAAATTTTTGCTAAGCATTTGGGATCTCTCTCTGTCTCTCCCCACACACACATTGAGATTATATATATATATATATATATATATATATATATATATATATATATATATATATATATATATATATATATATATATATATATATATATATATATATATATATATATATAATGTTACGGAAATTGAAGCAAAGGAAAATGTCAGACAATATAGGCGCAACTGCGGATTTTAAAATTATATCAAAAAAAAATAAAGATTTGAACATGATGAAAAAAGAGATAATGCGTAGGTATGCGAACAAAGTAAGAAACGCATGTAAGCATAAAATTATCAACACCATTAGGCTGCTTTTTCGTCAGTGGATGTTAGCACCCTAATAGGAACCTCACAAGTTGCGGAACGCCTCACGAGTAAACAAAGTAAAAGCATTTTTTGATACATCAAAAAACAGAGCTATTGTGTAAAATACCGAACTTGGAAATAATGTTCTTTAAAGTAATGTAAAATTACGATGTAAAATAAAAATGATGACACCAATTTTAAAAGTAGATAAGGAATTAAATTTGTTGCAAAACCTGTTTGGAAAACAAATTGTGAAAAAATTAAATTCAAATGTCCCACTTTCGCTTGAAAAATAAACTTTCAAAACTTTGAGGGATTTATCACGAAACTAATCGTTGAACAGGGATATTTGTTTCTACCTATGCGTCATTTACGAAGAATAAATTATCAGGTATAATTCCAAACAAACAGCAACACTTAAACCGGAATTCTCCACATTATTTTATCGATAACTACTGGAAAATAGAGTATTGGAAATATTTTAGACTGGAACATTTTTAAAAATCCAGACACTTAAGAAAAGTTATCGAAAAGTTCAGTGGAAAATAAAAACTTAACAGTTTAATTAAATATCGTTTCATTCTGCTCGACAACTTTAAATTGTAACATTTAAATTAAAAGATTAACGGATGTGGACTGTAATCTCGAAACCGATTAAGTTGGAGATAACAATTCATTATTTAATGCAGTGTAACGTAATTGAATTTTCATCATTTGGGAGAAACGATATAATGTAGAAGTAAATAAATGATCTGAGATATTCCCTAGGTAAAATATTTATCTAAGATGCTTCAAAATTGAGCAGTAATTCCGTGAAGGACGAATCAGTTAAATATTGAATTGTTCATTAAACACTTCGCAATTGTTTCAATTTCATATTTAATGAAGGATTGGAGACCAAAACAACTTCAACTTCGGATGCACCTTCGGGAAAGGGGCTGTCAACAAATGATGACACACTTTGAAGGGGGGGGGGGCGGTCGGGAATTGTGACAGCTTGTGACACTGTTGCGGAGGGAGGTAACAAGAAGTGCGACTTTACACATTTTTTCTTTGGAACATGTTTGTGAAAAATAGCATAATATATGACGGGGGGGGGGGGGAGTAAAGTGTGATATTTTGTGACATCGGAGAGGGGGTTAAAAATGTTGAAAAAAAGGGGGATCTCATTTATGGACAACACCAAATACAAAATAGAATAGAGGCTTCAAGCAATTTTATTCAATAAAACGAGTAAAATGTTGTCAATATTTTTGAAGTTCTGCTATTAGATTTTTACATGAATAGACAAGCATTAAAGGTCATTCCACGTCAAATTAACAAGGCACTCAACCAGACCATCTCGAATTTTCATGAAACTTATAGAAATCTTACTCTTTAACGTTTTTAATTTGTAAATAAAAGATTTTTAAATGAATTTTTGCGAATGACAGAAATTTTGTGCATGATAGATTTTTAAAAAATACATACATGTATTTTTCAAAAAATTATCATTCATGATTGAGTAGAAAATCGCCCTTCAAGATATGAAGGGTGAAAATTGCTTCTACATTTGAACAAAGTAATTGTCTGTTTGGTGATAGTTTGACGGTTGAAATTAATTGTTTTCGTTTCTTCGTTCCCCTGAAATGAGTCTTACCAGTAAAACAGTTAAGATACCGGATCGAGTTCAGCCTTGCCCCAATTAAGCCTTTTCCTGTATGTTAAACATTACCAAAGCATATTATCAAATTATTATGCAGTTGTGCAAGTTTCGTTGTTGATGAGTTCCTGTGCGTTACTCGATCAATGGCTATTATATATATGAGGATGAGCAATTAATTTCTGAAGCTCGCTAAAAAGCACTGTTTTTTTCTCAGCGGCTATGTTCTATCGGAGCTACAGAGTTGTATAATAGCTTATTTATAAGCGAATTGTATTAACTTTTTCTTTCTTTTTTTTTTTTTTTTTTTTGCAACTTAAATACTTTTCGAAAAAAAAATTTTTTTTTTTTTTCATAAAGTCTTGAAATTTAGAAATTTAAAATGTTTTTGAGATAGTATAATTCAAAAATTTTGGAAAAATATATATGATGTTGGTCACATTTTAATGAATCTATCCAAATATTTTCAGAGTTTGACCGTAAAAGGATCGGCAGTTACAATAAACAATGTACTGCAATATTTGCTAAAATTTTCTTTGAATATGTCATAACTCAAGTTCTATGAGGGTTACACTTAATTTTTATGCACTTAAT
Source organism: Uloborus diversus (assembly GCF_026930045.1). NCBI lineage: Eukaryota > Metazoa > Arthropoda > Arachnida > Araneae > Uloboridae > Uloborus > Uloborus diversus. The sequence goes on from NW_026557765.1 coordinate 3,693,405, forward strand.
AAGGGACTGTTCACAAATGATGTCACGCTTTGAGGGGGGGGGGGGGAGTTTGGTCAAATTATAAAAATTCGCGACAAGGAAAAGGGAGGGGCAAACAAGAGGCGTGACATCTCGCCTTTTTTTATAAACAATATGCTTATGAAAAACAGCGTGAGGTGTGACAGGGGGTGGGGGGTAGCAAAGTGTGACACTTTGTAACACAGGGGGGAGAGGAATCAAATTTGTTGAAAAAAAGTGTGACATAATTTATGGGCAGCTCCTAAGCAGGTTTAAAATTTCTCTCAATCGAAGATTTAAAGTCTTGGTATTCCCCAAAACGATGATTATATATTTTTAAAAAAAAAATTAAAAATAAATGAGAAAATAGTCAAATGAAAAATATAAGTCAAAAAATAAATGAAATTAAAAAGAAAACAACAATGAGTAAACATAAATAAATCCACTCTATAACAAAAAAAAATCGACGCACCAAGAAGCAATCATCCGATTGCTTTGAAATTTTGTATGCATGAGTGTTTTGACCAGATATGCATATTATTAAAATTTGGTGTCCAATGAATGAATAGTTTGATCTCCAGCGCATCGAATCTGCGCATCCAGCAGATATATTGCTTAAAGAGCAGTTCTTCAACAGTTGTTAACATTTTCGGTTTGATTGCGATTCAGATTACCTTTCAACAACTTAGAAATGCCTCGCCACATGGTTCGTGCTCATTACGAGCAACTGTCACAGTTTAAAAGAGGTCGTATCATTGGATTGAAAGAGGCCGGCTGGTCAAATCCGAGAATCGCTCGTCATTTGAGTGGAAGCGATGCGGCAATTCGAAGATGCTGGCAAGGATGGGTGAAAAATGGCAGAGTTCAGTGTCAGGATGGTAGCGGTCGACCTAGGGTCACAACAGATCGTGATGACAGAGTGATTGTCCGATCAGCTGTCACAGTGCTTTCTTCATCTCTATGAACCATCAGACGTTCAAACCAAACACCAGTGTCCATCATGACCATTTACAGACGGTTGGGACAACGAAATTACGCTCGCGCCGACCGTTACGCCACCTGCTACTGACGCCTATACACTGCCGAGCCAGATTACAGTGGTGCATCGCTCGATCAGGTTGGAATGGTGCCGACTGGAGACGTATAGTCTTTAGCGACGAATCCTACTTCCAACTGTGTCATGACGATCATCGAAGACGTGTTTGGAGACACTCAGGGCAGAGGGAGGACCCTGGTTTCACTTTTGCATGCCACAAGGCATTATGGTCTAGGGTGCCGTTTCCTTTGATAACTGGACCCCTTTGGTCGCAATTAGAGGTACACTTACTGCACAGTGGTACGTCGATAACATCGTACGACCTGTTTTGCTGCTGTTCCTTTTGCAGTACTCTGGGCTGGTTTTCAGCAGGACAATGACAGATAACATACGGCACGTGTTATGAACTGTCTGCAAACTTGTCAAACTCTTCCGTGGCCTGCCAGATCGCCAGATCTCTCTCCCATCGAGCATGTCTGGGATATGATGGGATGGTGATTGCATCTGGCAAGGAATGTTGATAACCTGGCCCGACAATTGGAGCTAATTTGGCCGGAAATACCGCAGGACACCCTCTGGGAGCTTTATCAGTGTTTGCCACGCCGTGCTTCAGCTTGTATTCAGGCTAGAGGCGGGTCAATAGCTTATTGAACTTGTTACTGTAACTCTGACATCATAAATTTTTCAATTGTTCTAAGAATTTAATCATTTACTATTCTGTGCACTATCTTCCTATCCACCAATTTTCGTCTCAATCGGATCACTCCTTCCTTTTGCGTCGATTTTTTTGTTATAGAGTGTAATTAATTCTAAAGATTATATATATTTTTTTTAATCATTTTCTAAATTTCTTGCAAAAATTCGTTACATTTTACTCAAGAGGAGCATTATTTTTCTCTCAAACCAAGACAAAAACAAGTCAACACAAAAAAATGTTGTTTCCCATTCCAACCCAACAGCTGTGTTTTATCAAACAATTATAACTCCCCGTAAGAACACAGGTGGTCTCTCATTTAATGGGACAAAAGGAACAAAAACCGAGTGGTAAACATTTTCCTCCAGTGCATTACTAGCGCGAAGTTTCCTGAGCCAAAACCCTAACCATTTCATGAGACCTGAACGTGCAAAATTCATTACGCTAATGTGCAGAACTAATTGGCTCTCCTTCCCAGAGAGGAATATTAAAATGAAATATAAAGACAGAAGTGGTTCCAGAGTGGAAAGAACAGCTAAGCAAGTGTTCTTTGAAACGAAGAGTGCACTTTCTATAGTTTAGGAGAATGATGCACCTTGTTTAGACTGGTTACGCCTTAATTCTATCTTGTGGAGCATTAGTTTTGATATTGAATGTCAGGTGAACCCTTTTTTGGCGGGAATTTTATTTTGGTAGATGAAAAGATTTTAATTTTTTATACTTTATCTACATGATGAGATTAGTTACACATCAAAGCAATCTGAAGTGATCACATTTCATCTAGCAAGCGGTGTGGAGTGGTGGCTAGGCGTTGGCCTTGTACGCTCACGATCGCGGGTTCAAATCCGACTCCAGTCGGTGGAGTTTCAAGATGAAGAAAATCATCAGCGTCCATGTCGTATGATTATACGAGATGTTAAAGATTCCTTGAGTATTGAATGTACAGGGTGATTATAATTAAAGTTCCATTTTTAAAACGCTGTAAAAATAAAACCACAGGTCAGAATGACGTCGGCTTTCAACAGTATATTATCGAAGAAGGGGAAAAAACGTATGGCAAATGAAAAAAAAATAGTTGAAATTTTTAGCAATAGATGACGCTGTAAGCTTCATAATTTAATGCGCATGACAGCTGTCTTGATTTACATATTTTTTTCGAAGAGACTGGAGCCTCCGGTCCTGTTACTTGTAACGCAACTGGTAAGCGTTGTGAATGCCTTTCGCGCAACCACGTCATTCCAGCTCTACAGCAGCGCGGATGCGTGGATGAAGTCATTTTTATGCAAGATGGCGCACCTCCGCACATCGCGAACCCAGTGAAGCAGCTGCTGAAGCACCATTTTGGAAATGCTAGAATTATCAGCCGCCATTTCCATACAACCTGACCGTCCAGATCACCTGATCTTAACCCGTGTGACTTCTGGCTATGGGGCTATCTGAAAGCTGTTGTGTTCAGTGCTCCGATTGCAAACTTAGCTGAGCTGAAGGCAGGCATTGCGCAACACATTTTAAACGTTAGCCCGGAAAAACTTCGATCAGGGGGCTTATTACGAGCTCTTCGGCTTCGACTTCGGGAAGCTTAATATCTCACCTTTCTCATTCCGAACGAAGTCGTTAGGCGTATTACGAACTGCAAGTGAGAAGCATACTCACAGTGGGAAAGACTTACCGTTCGGGAAAAAAATGTGACGTCGTTTTGTAGGCGTGGTGTAGGATGAACCAATAAGAGATTGCAGCGTGAAAATTTGAAATGGTGTTGTTTCTATGCGTTCTCGTTTCATATGGATTTTGTGAATTTTACTAGTGGCTTTGTTTCTTTTCACCACATGTTAAACATTTTTTTTTTATAACTAATGAAATTTCAAAAATAATTAGAGATACAAAATTTCCGGAAATTTTGCGGCGGTGGGGAAAAAAACAAACTTTTGAATTAAAATGGAAAAATTGATTTTTTTAAAAATTTAAATTGTAATAATTGATATATTTTATCAGAAAGCGTTTAAAATTTTCAATATTTGAAGGTGTAAGCAATCCATGGTATTTTTTTTCTTTCAAACAGAAATATACATAAAACTTTTGCTATTAAACTTATTTCGCCACTAGCTTTCTTTGTTCTAAGTATCAGAGATTTTCCAAATTACAGTGTAACAAAAAAAAAAAAAAAATCAAAATGCTTCTGACATAATTCTCGCTGCTTCTTATGTAAAATGAGCCCCGAAATTCAAATATGACCACCGTTTTCTCCCTACATGTCCCATTTTTTTAGAAATGGTGCCCCCCCCCCCTCTCCCATTTTTCCCCGTTTTCGACAGTTTAATATCCATTATTCTTATTTGGAGGGAAAGGAAGCATAAAAATAGCCATTGATACTCTTCTGAAGGTCTAGAGAGGTGCAAGGTTCCAAAGTATGATCATTTAGACTAAGTCAACAGACTCACAATGGTACTCCCCCTAAAATATTTTTAAAATCATCAGAACCCATATTTTTTGTATAGGGGGTTTGTTTTACAATTTTTTCACTTATTTTCGACCTAAAACTAGAGTGTAGAGCTTACTCCTGTAAGCTCCGTATCCGAAAAATTTTTTACGAAGTCAAAAAATTAAACAAAAAGAAAAAAAGGAAGCATCGCATTTTTTTCAGAGTCGCATCGAAGATCTTCAGTAAACAACCTTCCTGTATTATTCAACTTGCATTCTCAGATATAAGTATGATTAAAAATGAACTTTCGATATGCTTATAAAGTTGCATTAATGTATAGGGATTTATTTAGTGAAATATCTCTAATGATTTAATTTACTTCATGTGAAAGTTACGGCTTTGTTTTGAAATTCAATGAACAAGACTTTAAATTCATTTCATTTTAAATTTAGCGTACAATAGTTTTAAAAAATGCCGAAACCACATTGATACACTAAAATGTAATATATTTTGCAGTATGTTTCCGCATTCTGTTTCTGCTTGGTGGAATAGCCAGTAATTTTGATGAATTTTCCCTCCCCTCTTGTATACACTGGTTGATTTTTTTTTTTTTAATTCTAGATCGCTTGCTGATTTTCCTTTGCCAGGGCTTAATGTTTTCAATTCATTGTCCTTGTGACTGGCAGATAGCTAGTCACGGTGATTTAATATCATTGCGAAAATCAACCATCGGTTCGTCGTGTTACTGAACGTAATTAGCGAAATTCGGGACCCATTCATTAATTTAACTTTTTTTTTGCAGGCGATAATTCTTTTAGAAGCTTATAAATTCTTTTCTTCGTTTTATTTATTTAATTTTTTGACACGATAAATCTATCATTTGTGAGTATTTCTCCTCTAAATAGACTTCTATTATTTTTGTCTTTTGCAAACGTCATTTTCTAATTTGTTTTTCGATGGTTGTTGTCCTTATTCTAATTAAAGTTATTTTATTTACTTTAGAAATGTTATGCGTTTTTAATTACTTTTATTTAATGGACAAAAACATTTGTGCGTATTTTTATTATGCCTCGAAAGGTTTTTTTTATTTTTGTATTCCTATATCCTATTTCAAATTTGATTAAGAAAAATACAATTTGACTGTCTTTAAATCAAGACTAATTCAAGTTATTTATTTATTCCTTTGTTTTCCATTCGGTAAGGAGAGAAGCATCCTTCTAGATTTGAAGTAGTTTTCTTAAAACAAAATCTATTTTTCAAAAACAAAAAAGAAAGAAAAAAGAAAGGAAAAAAGAAAAGAAACGAAAAGAGGAAGGAAAAACATGTTTTGGTCGATATCATGTTTGTGCTCTCTGTTAGGCGTTATGTAATTCAAGCACATTTGTTTTTAATATCATATGAGGAAGAAAATCCCAGAACAATCTTTCCTCATATAGTTAAAAAGTCATTAGGTTAAAAAAGAAATTTAGTGCAAAATTTATAATTATTTTCAAATGTTATCTATTTGTGAACAAATCGCATTAAAAAACAAATTCTGAATTCGGAAGAAAATATTTTATGATCTGATTGTTGATAAAAAGAAAAGAAAACTGTCAACATTAATAATAAAAAATCAAAAAAAAAAAAAAAAAAATCATTTCGACTTTTTGAAAAACATGCCAACGGTGGGATTCGAACCGTCGATCGCGTTAGTACAGCGCGCGTGCGTATACAACCGCGCCACACAGGAACACAAGCTTAGCGCCCAAATACAGCTGAAACCCTTTGAATCATACGCTACTCCAGCTATCCAAGTTGTGTATGCATTAAATGAGCTGTTTAAGTTTACTAAATCATTTAGTTTGACCGTCAGTTGATATTAAGTAAATGCAGAAAGTTATTTCCATTTTTATTGTTATGTTTTTGTGAATTCTTGAAACTTAAAACTGAAAGCATATATATTCGAATAACGTTGATGATTTTTGGCTGCAGGAATCAGTTGTTTTAGTTCAAGGATTCTAAATGTTTTAAATCTTTTTCATTCTTTCTTTTTTTTTTCTCTTTAAGTTACTTTTACGGAAAAGTAGGGTAACATAAAAAGCAAAATTGTATGTAGTTCGACCTGGGGAATCCATTGGTTTAGTTACGTTAATAATGTTAGTTCTATAAACTATTTTCAGAGCGCTGTGTTTCATTTTATGTGTATAAAAAAAGTTGCTTCTTTAAAGGGTTCAACACGTAAGACTCTCCAGTTAGATGCAAAACGTTTTAATTGATTGCAATGGCAAAATACAAAAATCGTGCTAACACTAACATGTCCGCCATATTGAAAAAGTTCCATCTCACTGTATCTCACCACGATCTCACCACCTCTGAAGCGAATGAGTAAAAAACCCGAAAACGGGTTCTTTTTTCCCGATTCCGTACAGCTCGTAATAAGCCAACAGTGCACGCGTCGGGAAATCGCCTGTTTTTCCCGATCTCACTCCCTTCCGAAGAGCTGGTAATAAGCCCCCAGTTGTGGAACATGCTGTTTCTCGAGTTTAACTTGTTTCAGAAAACGGGGGACAGCATATTGAACATATTTTGTGCCAGTCTCACGACAGTTAAAGACCAATTTGATGAAGAATAAACGACAGCTATTAAATTATGATGCTTACAGCGCCATCTATTGATAAAAATTTCAACTATTTAATTTTCATTTGCCATACGCTTTCCCCCTTCCTCGATAAAATGCTGTTGAAATCTGACGTCATTCTGACCAGTGGTTTTATTTTTACAGCGTTTTGAAAATGGAACTTTAATTATAATCACCCTGTATTTTGACTTGAACACTCTCGGTAAAATTCAATTCCTAGTGTAGTTTCGCGTCATAAGAGTTCAGGAGCATCCTTCTGTTTTTAAAATAGACTTTAAAAATTCTTCAGTGGTAATAGATATCTGGCAAAAGTAGTGGCACCACCATGCTGTGGACCCACGCTGGTAAGATAAATTTACTTTATCTACTAGTTCGTTGGGGCTCTCAGCTTCAATGAGATGACATCTGCCTCCAGCACGGTTATTCACTACTCCAGACTGATGAGTTCTAACAAAAACTAAACTGCAGTCTCTGGATGTGGGGCGGCAACTTACTGCTAAATTAGCCCCATTAGCTTAGTTAGCCCCATTGCCAGCTGATAAAATTTTTCTAGTGAAGTACAAGAAGATATATTGTATCGAAGTCTTAGCTTATAAAATACCTCGTCGAATAAAATCGAAAAGTTAAGCCATATGACAACATCGACCACTCAACAGCCAAATTTCGAAATAAATCTTGCCTCAACTTTCCGCCTTATGTCTTCCCAGAGCTACGCGAAAGATATTTCGTCAACCCCAAAAAGCAGTCTAAACTTCATATTTTCTCAGAGAGCAACACGCCCCGTTTTCTCTTCGGAAATGTCGAAAGGAAGCAGCTGCTCCATTTCCGAAAGGTGATGAAAGATGCGTCTCCCTCCCCTGAAATTTCCCCAATCTTTCAACTGTTTTAAGTGTCACAGACAGCTCCCGTTTCAACACAAGTTCAAAAGAAATTGGGAACGAGTCGGGTGTAATTTACTTTTTCTCGTCATTACTTTCTTTGTGAAAAGAAAGTAATCCGGTAATTGGAAACCGGAATTTTATCTAGTCTCCACTAAGATTGAAGTCACAATTACTGTAGAGTTGGACAAGTAAGAGAATAGAATAAAGGGGCATCGGCGATTGGCGACTTGTTTATTTCCTACTAGGAGAAAAAGCAGAGAAATATCGTTTATTTCGTCGCTATATTTCTTTTGTGTCTTTCCATACTTGAACTTTAACTGTTACAGCATCTTTTAACGCTTTTTTAAATATTGTATACATTTATTTAGAGAATTGCGTCACATTGTAATAGATTTTTTTATTTATTTACTTTTTCCTTATTTGGTGTTTTTTTTAAAACATTTTTTTAGTGGCTTGTTTCATTTAGTAGGCGAAAAACTTTACTTTTTAGAGGGCTTTAAAACAGTTTTTAAGGACTTAATTTATTTATTTGTGGATTGATTTGCATTTTAATAGAATTTTAAATATTTTTTTCTCAGTTTCCAATAGTGATAGATCCGTTAGTGCGCCAAAGTACTCATATTGTTCACTCCAGCGAAGCGTCCACTTCATCTGGATTTTCAGTGATTTTCTTGGCTAAGTTATGGTCTTTTATAGGATGCTTTTAGAAAACTTAGAGATCATGGGACTTAAAACACAGTATACAGCCAAAAACATTGTTATCAGAAAGAGCACAGCACGATTTGAAATTAAATTGCATTTTAATAAGGTAATTATTAAAATCAAAAACATTTTTATAATTTTATTTTTATGGTCAAAGTTTAAAAAACATTCGCTGAGACCTTTAAGTTGTTCCTTTTTTTTTGAAATTGTAAAGTTTTCATATTATTTTGTCCAACTCCTGTACATATAGAGAAAGAAGAGAGAGAGAGAAAATGAGACCCTATATAGTTATGCATTGTCGATCCAAGCACAAACTGCGTTAGCTTCAGGTCCATCATTTCGAATTTTTCCAAGAAGAAGGGGGGGGAGGGGGTTAAGATGTACACTCAATGCAAATATTGCTGGAAAACTACAAAAACGGCTCGAAAACGTTTCTTTTTCGAAGTGATATGGAGGAGGCAATTGACCCTCTACACCCCCCCCCTAAATGATGGGGCTGGTCTGCTTTAAACACAAGAATTCTACAGTATTAAAATAGCGAAAACAGTGGAATACAGTTCCTTCACTTATTTTTTTCTTTTTTTTTTTTTTTTGAGCAATCTCGATTGCTTATTGTTCTCACTTGACTGTTTTTGACGTTCCTTTGATTTTTCCCACCGCCAACCTCCGCGCCATCACCGTCGACGGGCTCCTCACGATGCTGCACCTCTAGCGAAAGCCATCTCCAGGTTGCATCCATGTCCTACACACACGCGCATACATACACACACATACACACACATACACCTACACACACATACACCTACACACACATACACCTACACACACATACACACACGCATACATACAGACACCCACGCATACACACACAAAAACATACACACACATACACACAACTACCCACACATTCATGCCTGCACACAGACACAGACACATATGCCTACACACACATAGACATCCCCCCCCACAGACACAAACACACATGCCTACACACATACACATAACCCGTACACACACGCCTACATACGCACACTCGTGATTGCGAAAAACATAATTTGAATTCAAAATGTCAAAATTCAAATTAATTTTTTTTAAAATTATTATTATTTATTTTTTTTTTGATCAGTTGCCCAAGGGAGAAAAAATCCATAAATTACTTTCTTAAACTGAAGTGTCGCAGAATTTTGACAAATATCTACATCGCATCTGTAAGCAGGACACCTCAGTGGGGAAAGGAAAAATAAGAAAATAACGAATATCATTTCACTTAATAGAACGCACCGCGAATTTTCTCGTAACATATTCCATCAGAGATATAATAAAGATCGTCTGACTGGCCCTGAAATGGAGGTCGACTGACTGTTGCCATGGCCAAAACGGAGGGGTGGTAAAGGCCCCGCATCGATCTCTCCCGCGCATCCCGAGCGAAGAAAACTTCACTCAGAGAAAGTTCGGGAAAGAATCTCTCGGAAAAGGGGGAGGTTTGTCTCTCGAATCAGCGGTTTTCTTCAAATCGGACGAGTTATAAATCTTCTTCTCCGAGCTACAGTGGGCAGGAAAGTATTGTAACATGTTAAACTTTTCTGAAAACGATTTTTCGTGGAATTTGAAGGCCTAAAGAATGTTTCAAAGAACTCCACAAGTCCAAAATTTATTCAAATGGAATGTGGGTCATTCTTTAAAAAAATGTTACAAACTGTTGTGCTTCAAGTTAAGTGTCAACTATGTTCTTTTGCTTTATTTTAAATTGAGTAATTATTATTTTTATATAATAATTACTCAGAAATAATTATCCCTATTGTCTATTACTATATCAAGAAGCGATAAACAATGAGGATGGGCAAACCCCAGAAATATAAAATACATTAATGCTATGTTATAAGCCATACTAAATTTCATTTTTAATCTTAATTACATTTTATAAGTTGAATAAGTGTAAATAATACGGAAATTACTTTACTAAAGATCAACGGTGTAACTCGAATATAACATGAAACGTTTCCAAGGTCTTTTACTTATTTATTCTTTTTTTTTTTTTTTTTTGACTTCGTGAAAAGTTTCTTGAACATGAAGCTCATAGAAGCGAGTCCAAAACTCTGTTTTTGCGTAGAAGAATAAGCGAACAAAACTCCAAAACAAAGCCCTATAAGTAAAAAGACTGTTTCTAATGATTTTTTTTTAAGGGGGAAATATTCCCATGAGTCTCCAGCGTGTTGAAAATGTTCATGCTTTTGAAGTTTTCACCTCTCTAGTTCCTTAGGAGAATGTTAATAGTTAATAATCCCTTCCCTCCAAATAAAAAAATGGCTATGAAACTATAGATAAAGTGAAAAAATTGGAGGGCGCCATTTCTAAAAAGTGGGGGCGGGTGGCTAGTGAGGGAAATGGTGGTCCTATATGGGTAAAAGGGGTCATTTTACCTAAGAACCAGTAAGGATGGTGTCAGAAGCATTTTGAAGGGTTAATTGGCAGTGCAATTTGTCATTTTAAGTTGTTATAAACAATTTTATGATTCATGAAACAGTTAATTCTCAAGCTTTTCCACGAATGTTATATATATATATATATATATATATATATATATATATATATATATATATATATATATATATATATATATATATATATATATATATATATATATATATTAAGAGAGAGAGAGAGAGCTGCGAACTTTCATTGTCTTCAGTGTTTTGTATAAATTCTTCGAGGACTGTCGAAGAATTTACACAAAATGCAGTGATAATGACTGTCTCGCTGTGTGTTTCTTTGGAGAAGCCACACTTTCGGAAACAGTTCCTTAGTAGAGCTTCATAAAAAAAATCAGTAACTTTCAAAAGAAAGTGGGTGATTTTTCAAATTTTTCCATGTAAATTTCTGTTCTTTTAGCTATCATATTTAATTAAAAAAACTTCGAGTTAAAATAAGTCAACATCGAGATTTAGAGGATATTTAACATTAAATTGAAAACAAGTGGGTCAGGATTTAATAAAAATCGGAGTAATAATCAAGCTATCACGAATTGACTGTATGCTTTTCCTAAAGTGTCACTTCCCATGTGGCGAAGTATTACACTTTCAAACAACTTAACATATTCTTGATAGGACAAAACTCAATTTTAAGAAGAAGATGTCTTTAAAACAATATAAATTAAAAAAAAGAAAAGGCGTAATGGGGTCGTTTTAAAAGTATTTTTTTCTGATAGAGCATGCTTAAAAACATAGGATCTAACCATTTTTTAAATAATTTGTTTAAGTTTAATATTTTTAAAAAATTACTTAAATCGGTGATCTTTCATTGTTTACATTTCTTGCCGATGACATCACAAATGATGAAATGCCATTCAGTGTTGCCATTCATAGTGAAAAATATTTAATTCGCATCTTTACTCACGTGTATTGGCAACGATATGGTTGGTAGCAAGCGTAGAGCGCAATTTTAATTCGTTGCTTGATTATCATAACGTGGAATCGCGGTAGAAAGATGCGGCAAAGTGCATCATTTGTGACGTCATGAAGACCACACCTTGTTTGAAACATCAGACATTTTAAAAAATTTATTTAAGAAAAAACTGTTGGGAAAATAAAATTATTTTCTGAGTCCATGTTTTTTTTTTTTTTTTTTTTTTTTTTTTTTGCTCATTCTATCAATTTCAATGACTAAAAGTAGTACTTTTGACCGAAGGAAACCACCCCATTTGTTTCGGTCTGTACATTTCACTCCAAATACTAATTTTTCTACATTTTTTCAGAGGAAAAAGGAAAAAAAAGTAACAATTTTTCCGACTAACACGATATTCTTTTTTATGAACCACTAATGGAACTAGGGTTTTTCCTTCGAAGACACATTATCTCTGTTTTAATACCCTTCACACAAAGAATGTTTGATCAAGCTGTTTTACTTTCATCAAAGTTCATTTACTCAAGCGGCATTTCATAATCATTTCAACGATGTTTATTTAGAAAGCATAATTACTCTTTCACTCGAATGTTTGTTTTATACGCTTTAAATTTCAAGTATGTTTATAGAAGAAAGCTCGGATGAATATTTAACGAGAAGCTAAATAATGTAGTGAACATTGAATTTTAGTGCAAATTAAAAGTTCGCAATAATTGTCAATTATGACTTTTTATCGCCAGAAGTTTCTTAAACATGTATTTACAGTTTATAGAATGGGAATCGATTGATAGCTTTTTTCTGCATATGAGCAGAAAAAAGCCCAGTCCCAGGCAGAAAGAAATCATGTTTGGTATAAAAATTAAGAGCCATATGTACTGCTCGAAAACAATTAGGGGAAGGTCGTTTAGTATCGGACAAGGGCTGCTTCTTAATTCCGCCGCCAGGGGCAGCGCGTACTGGGTCAACATCGTGTCCAGAAACAACTGTAGCTTTAGAGTCGGGTTGTATCGGACAAACCAATTTCGGGTTGTATCGGGCAAAGTTACTGGCACCAAAATAAAATACTCACGGTATTTTTCTTTGTCCACAGGTTGAAATGGAAAAAACACGACATAAATGGGATGAAACAAATATGAAAGAAGCCTCTGAAAAAGTTGGACTTAATAAAATGACAATAGTCTATATTTTTCAACTTTGATAAAAAAAATTATTACTTATTTTCATTTTTAGACTTGTATACTATTCTAAGTAACCAACTACTTTGTTCGTTTCATTTTTTTTGCACATTAAAATGTTATTTCTGAACTATTTGTTTTTATTTCAACATCTTAATGTTTTGTCCGATACAACCCTCTAAATTTAAAATTAGCCAAAAACAGAGTTTCACAGAAATTTGTTTAAAAAATACGACTTCATGTTTTTTTAACCAAAGTTTACAATTTATGTTAGGTAACTTAGCACAGCATAATTTAGTGTAAAAACTAATTCCTTACAAATAAAACAAAAAGTGTTATGATTGAAATGGCTTAGGTGTCCGATACTATACCCGACCTTCCCCTATTCTTGACCAACCTCAGACTCTTACAACGATGAAAAATCTGGTGAATGTGAGAACATCTATTCAAGAATCTCCAATTCGATTAGCGCTTAAACATGCAACTGCCCTGCGGTTTTCTGACAGGAGTGTCAGAAAAATCCTACACAATGACTTTTGCAATGTGAATAGTTTTTCCAGCAACGCAAGGTCAAGTTGGAATCGAATGCGAACTTCTTTTTAATCAAAAAACCACCATTACGAATATACTCCTCCACATCACACGATGATGCTCACCACTCCCTGCCATTGCTACTACTATAATGGCAAGTATACTGCTATCTGTCGAAATCACTTCTACCACCGTATCTCCACTGCAACTTGCACAGCGCTCCCTACAAATATGACGGGGTGAATTGTAGCATCCTATATTATTATGTACATAAGAACTATTCCATTCGAAGGGAATTACAGATATTCAGCCTAAATGAAACTAGTATGTTGCGGCCATCACGAAACTTTCTTCTATATTTTTCTTTTTTTTTTTTCTGATCCCTCCCCATGCTTGACGAGGAAGCAATATTCCCAACAAAAACAAAATTACACATGCAAAAACTTGACAACTATCCCAATGTCTGAATTATTGCAAAAGCAAAGCAAAGAGCGAAAATTGAAAGTTATTTTAAAAGCCTTGCTTGAATTAATTACAAATATTTTATTTGTTAACAAGCATAAGATGGCAACAGTTAAAAATTTTAAATCATTGAGATAATATTTCCTATCATTTCCATACAATTAAAATCACGAGAAATACGCAGACGACAATCTATTACGATTTATCTTTCTTATTGTTGCATTAATAAAAATATTTTTATTCGCAAAAAAAAAAAAAATCAACACCTCTTGGAGCGATCGGCGTCAAAATTGAACCAAAGCCTGTTTACATATGGATTCACATATATTCCAAATTTCAACCAGAACGTAGCATTACTTCTTGAGATAGGGCACTCAAAATGGAAAAAAAGAACGGGTGATTGCGCTACCCCCTTTTTAGCTGTTAACACAAAAATAAAATCAGTTCTTATACCCACTAAGGGCTACTTGCCGATAAATTTTTCTTTCATTCCGTTCATTATTTCTTGAGATACAGCAGTCACAATTGACGACAAAAAACGTTCTATAGCTCAACCCCCGTTTGAGTTATTGACACCAAAATTGAATCAGCACCTGTTCCTGTTAATACCAACATATGGACCAAATTTTGTTTGATTCCGCCAGTTACTTCCTGAGGAATAACAAGCACGCGTAACTCGAAAAACGTCCCATTGCTCCACCCCCCTTGGAGGAATTCGCGCCAAAAACTAATAGGCACAAGTTCACATAGGGGCACATATGTGTACTAAATTTCGTTCGATTTCATGCGGTAGTTTTTGTTGTAGAGCGGCCACAAAAAACTGGTCACACACAGACGTGACACACATACGCACACACACACACATACACACACACACACAGACAGACATTTTCCAAAAATGGTCGAAATGGACTCAGCACACCTCAAAACGTTCGAATCCGTCAGAATTCGAAATTCGAAAATTTGCACGAATCCAATACTTTCTTCTATATATTAGATATAGAAGAAAGTAAAAATCACGGAATATCGCAACAATTGGCAATCGATGGCACGAGGGAGACTTCCAAGAGCTGCCTTTTATTACAGACCAAGGGGCAAACGAGACCATGGTAGGCCCAGGAAACGGTGGGGCGACCAAGAAGCCGGAACAGGCTTTATGCCTAATCCTTGAAGAAGAAGAAGAAGAAGAAGAACTAATATATAATTAAATATTTGAAAAAATCTCGACCCTGATTTGACAACCTCGTATTAAGATGAATTTCACTGGTCACAGCTCATATAAAATTTAAAAATTTTTTTTTCTAAATGACACGGAAAAGAAAGAAAATCGCAACTAGTAAAGCTCTAGTCGCAAAAGCAGATTGAAGAGGGAATATTGAAAATCATTCTAAAAGCCTTTGCCACTAAAATGAATTGCAAGTATTTTATTTGCTTACAAATAGAAACTAGCAACAGGAAATTTTTTAAAATCATTCTTTCCTTGTCTGTCAACAACATAGAGTAATAAAGAAATATACATAGAGGCCCGTCTATGGTAAAAAGGAGATGAAATTGAAGCCGGAGTTATGGGATACAGCGGTGCAATGGTGAGCGGGATTATGATAACGTGATCGCTTCGCGAGAATAGTTTTTACCAATCTCGCAAAAGGGACCGTATAAAGTAGCTGGCGGATTGGTTTGCATTTTAATTCATGTTTTAATGCAATTTCAAAAACGTGTTTCATAAACTTGCAACGATATCTAAGTTTAAATTAACAACCAATTGAGATTCAGTAATCGAATGTTTTGAATCAAGATGCATCTCAAGAAGCTAAGGATCTTGGGATACAGCGGTGCAACTTCCAGCTTCAATTTCTTAGTGTAGCGGGGCCTCTCTAGGTAATTTCTTTACTCTATGGTCAACAAGGATATCATCATCAATCGCGTGAATAGAGGCTTAGATAGCATTTAAAATCTCCTAAAAAAGGTCATACAATTCCAGTTCTGTATGACTTGGAAGTTTCGAACACATTCCATCAGACGCAGAAAAATTCGCTCTTTCTTTCGGAACAAAAAATTTAAATGTGCCAGTATGTTTCCATTACCAAAATCGCGAAAAAACGCTAATTTTCTAGATTTTTTATTTTACATCTTCCGTAATTAAAGTCATAGAAAGACGAGATCTAGCCAAGGACGTTGTTGATCAAGTCTCCTTTCCGGCAGAAAAAGAATGATCAAAATCGGTTCATCCGTTTAGGAGCTACGATTCCACACACAGATACGCAAACACGTCAAACTTTGTTGTAGGGTAAAAAGAAAACAGTAAAGAAAAATTAAATTAATTTGAATTTTTGGCATCTTGAATTCAAATTATGTTTTTCGCAATCACGAACATGTGTGTATGTATGCACGTGTGTGTTTGTGTAGGCGCATGTGTGTAGGTGCGTGTGTGTGTGAGTGTATGTATGTGTGTGAGTGTTGTGTATGCAGTGCTGTGCGTGTACGCGCGTGTGTGTGTAGGCGTTCGTGTGTGTGTAGGCGTTCGTGTGTGTGTAGGCGTGTGTGTTTGTGTCTGTGTGCAGGCATGAGTGTATGTGTGTGTAGGAGTGTGTGTATGTGTAGGTGTGTGTGTGTGTATGTGTAGGTGTGTGTGTGTGTATGCGTGTGTGTGTAGGATATGGCCCAACCTGGACACGGTTTTCGCAAGAGGAGCAGCATCGTGGGGCGGTCGGTCGACGGTGATGCTGCAGAGGGTGCTGGCGGGAAAATAAAATCAGCGTAAAGCCAAAAACAGTCAAATGAGAACAATAAGCAATCGTGATTGCTCAAAAATATCCGAAATTAGCTGTACAAATTTAAACCTCTCTTTGTAGTTTTCGTAGGAAAACTACGAAAGGATACGTGCACTTCTGCGGCGAATGATTTATTCAGAACTTACGGCATCTCAGGATTCAAGTATTGAAATGATGTTTCTCCCAGCTTCAAATAATTCATCCAAAGCTTCTTTATGTAATCCCGGCTATTTGTGAAATCCCTAATTAACGAGTCATTTGCCGCCGCGCTGCAGTTGCTGGAATAAATCCCGTTAATGCTACAAGACAGGTACTTTAGATTGATGGCGAACAGCACGAACTGCCGTAAGGTTGCTTTAATGAAATGGTACACGGTTAATGTTTTCGCATCGTCGCGTCGTCTACAATGTAAAGAGCGTGAACTATTAAATAAAGTAGTTATTTTGTGCCTGATTGCTCAAAGTGGAGTAAGTTAGTGTCCACTAAATACATGTTGGATTCAGATTTTCGGGTTAGTAGTTTCTTGGAGTAGATAAAGTTGTTATCTTTTAAATAAATTTGTGGAAGTAAACTGGAAATAAATGAGATTTTAGCTGAAATAAAAACAGTGCAAAGAAAATAAGTTTTTTGATTTGGGCATCACATCCTCAGATAAATAATAGCCGATGATCGAGTAACCCGCGTGCTTTAACAATGAAACTCGCGCCACGACATGACACTTTGATAATATGTTTTGGTCATGTTTAACATTCAGGGAAAGGCTTTATTGTGACAAGGCTGAACTCGATCCAGTAACTTAACTGTTTTACTGGTAAGACTGAGCATTTCAGGGGAATGAAGAAACGATAAAATGGTCACCAATGAACGCTATCTACTGGAGTTTAGGGTTCATCCACTGGAGTTAGGGTTAAAATTTCAAATATAAAAATATCACCAAACAGGCAATGGCTTCGTTCAAATGTAGAATAGTAGAAGCAATTTTCACCTGTCATACCTTGAGTGGCGACTTTCTAGTTAGATAGAAGGCCGAACATCCATTTTATCGGCGGAAATGAGCGCAACTATTACTCTGAAGGGATGTCAGCTAAAGGTTTTTCCGTTTACAACTCCGAATGAAATGAAATATTTTAGTATCCTTTATTAGTGTGTTTAATTTGAAAACTTAAAATTGTTTAATAAATTTAAATTATTTATTATTAGCTTATTTTTTTGAGTTATTTTGACTGTTTCTAAAATATCAAAATAGAAAACATCTAAGCGTTAAGAGTAGGACTGGGGCGATATCAGAATTTTAATATCGCGATATATCGCTCTCCAAATATCGATATTTTCTATATATCGGTATATTCTTGGGGGAGGGGGTGCAAAGGATCGAAAAACAACAAAAAACATTTCCAAATATAATATTATTTTTCTAATTCAAAACTTTCCTGGAGGGGGGGGGGAGGAAGGCGTGCTCAATGGTATAGCTCAATGCATGACAAAAATGCTTCGCAACGAAAAAGTTTTAAATATTCAATTCAATATTTTGTTTAAATCTTTTAATTTGAGCAGTCTCAATAATTTGAATGTACTTTGAACTATATTTGGTATTGATGTCTTAAATAGTTTGTTTTTAGTCACTTAATAGCTTTTGCTTTAAGACTTTTTACTTTTTAGTTGAGTAAGATTAAGTAAAATACTAATAATAAATCTTTAAAGAATGCAGCTGTAAATGCACTGCGATTTGATATGTAACTTAAATATTTTCAGGGGAAATTAAAAAAATTTCTTTCTTTCTTTATTTATTTATTTATTTATTTATTTTTTGAAAAAATCTGAATATTATCAAAATTAATGCAGTAAACTTCTTTTTTTGGCGTTTTTAAATAAATTTTAAAACTTTTTTCGTTTTAATGAAATTTTCATAATTTTTAAAATCCACGAATTACGTATACTATTCCTTTATGTTAAATTAGTAAATAAAAAAAATGCTTAAAAATTGTACTTACTTTTTATCTTCATCTGACGGTCTTAGAGAATCTTGGTAAACCATCCAATAAATGTCATCAATCAACAAGCTCAGCTTTTTCAATCATGGTACTTGTTACTCTTCCGAAAATGCGTAGAACTTTCACAAAGAACTTATGCCCGTGAATGGTAAAACTCAATTCCATCTTCGTTAATGCGTACAACTTTCACAAACAACACTATGTCATCGCATTAACGTTAATGCGTACAACTTTCAGAAAAAACACTATGTCCGCGCATTAACAGTAATGTCTGGCGAGAAGTTCAAATCAGGGTTACAGGCGATAACGCTTTAAAATTGGATTACCGTGTTATGATCGGAATAAAAAATTTTCCCTCTTGTTATGATAATATCAAAAGCTACTATTTTCATTCAGTAATGAGTTGCGCTCTTTTTGATACGACAGCTCGGATGGAAATGATTGAGCTGGCGGCGTATTTTATTTAATCTCACTAGCTGCGTGCCCGGCGTTGCACGGGCTACTTAAAAAATGAAAGAGATGTCCAATTGATGTTTTTGCATTACTCTGATGTCAGTTTCTAAAGCGCTAAGGAATAAATAAATACGCGTGATGCAAGGTTTGCAAAATCCCAGTAGAGCATATTTTTGGCAAAATTCTCTTCAACGTTAATCATAGTTATCAATGATACAAGTTATGAGTATTTTCAATTAGCACAAAAAATGAAAATATATGCATTATCAACTATAATCTGCGCTCACGTTAAAATGAATTACATCTGATAGACTATATCTGAACTATTTATGTACAATTACAATCAGCTTTTTACATAAAATGACACACATTTTGGTTGATTACGTGAAACTAAAGCATCAAGACTAAATAAATACCAATAATTTAATACCAAGTCATTAGATTCCAAACTAGCTTTAGTTAAAATCCTTTAAAACAATCTTTTTTGTTCAACTCTATTTCACTTAAAGAAATCCAAACAATCTTAATTTAACATGTTCTTTTAACGATACAAACTGTATTTCAAAAATAGAAACAGGAAGGAAAAAGAGAGTTATTGCAATTCGAAAACTCACCCGGGACGGGAAAAAGGCCAACAAAATAAACGTAATTAGTCGCACATCCTAAATGTACCAAAATATGAGGCTGGTGAATGATAAACTTACACTACAATCAATAAACATAGCTAAAGAAACAACTTTCATATGCTGAGAAGAGTTAAGAACGTTGAATTTAAAAAATAAAACAAGGACAGACGATAAAATAAAAGCTATGTCGGAATAGAGTAACCAATTTTAAACTAATTTAAAATGAAATTCTAGATAGAAACGTTGTTTTAAGATTTGGACAGCAGCCAAAAAAATCTCTTTGTAAAGAATTATTAGAATTTTACTTGCTCACCCAAATGCAAAATGGCAACAGGAAAGAAATAAAAATTCCTGAATAACGTTATGTTAATTAACGTTTTAATTAATATCTTCGCTAATTAAAGTCGCAGAATTACGAAATTGGTCCTATTGTTTTCTTTGGAAAATTTCGAATTGATCGGTATCTCGTTTGACTCTCAATTCGTAGCGGTTCTCGAGAAGATCGATCTTCAGACAGACAGACAGACAGACAGACAGACGGACGCGAACAGATTTTAATATTATAGTGGATTAGGTTTTTTGAGCAATCACGATTGCTTATTATTCTCACTTGACAGTTTTTGGCGTGCTATCATTTTATTTTCCCATCAGCACCCTCTGCCAGCACTACCGTCGCGTCGACCGGCCTCACGATGCTGCTCCCCTTGCGAAAACCGTCTCCAGGTTGCGTCCATATCCTACGCACACACGCATACACACACACGCCTACACACTCATGCCTGCGCACAGACGCAAACACACACTCCTACACACACTCATTCCTACACACAGACACAAACACATATGCCTACATACACACACACACACACACGCGCGCGTACACACACAGCACTGCATACACAACACGCACACACATGCACACATACACCCACACACATGCGTCTACACAAACACACACGCGCATTCATACACACGCACGCTCGTGATTGCGAAAAACATAATTTGAATTCAAGATGCCAAAAATTCAAATTAATGTACAGTGGCTCCCAAAAGTGTTTTGTTTTTCATTGCTTTTTTAATACAAACATTTCTGTTCAGTATATTTCGCAAACCTTTTATTCAGCGTAATATCAATGGTTTACGTTTCATTAGAATTATGAACCGTGTTGATACCTCCATTGGTTAATTTTTAATTGTTGCATTAAGATGCTTTTTTAACCAACACGCATTCACTTTTCAGGCCCCACGAGAGGGCATATCAGCCTTGTCAGAAACTAGGGGCGCGGTCCTTAGAAGGGCCCCGCTCTTGAAAACTTTTTAGGGGAATGGGATCCGGAGACCAATCTGACCATGGGTTCACCTTGACCTTCAGCGGCCCTGTTGTTAATTTTCCCTTGTACTATAGCTAAAAATAAAATAACTGATTGAAGAATGCAGTTAATTTCTTGAAATTTCAAGCCCTCATCCATCATACAGAACTATAAAAAGTTATGTATTTTTGAGTCAGTATTTCAATTTCTCCGTAATTATGTCCCGTATTTCTGTTTCAACCGATATATCGGACGGATAGAAATCTAAATATCGTTACCGTGGTAATAGTTATATATCGATATATGACGATATATCGGTATATCGCGCAGCCCTAGTTAAGAGTTAATAATTTGTGCATTATTTTCCTACTTCTAAAATTCTGTTTGAAACGATAAGCTTAACTTCCTCATAGTTAATTGCTAATTTGCTTATATTGTTTTATAATATAATTATGTTTCTAATATGTTTGATAACATGTTTTATGAATATGTTTGTATTTACTTCACAGGTTCAAGAATTTGTTATGAGATGGGTCATTCTCTGAAAAAGGACGTACTTCATACAAAAAATATATACGTAAATATTATTTTAATTAGGGTTTTTTTCTGAATTTTTCTAATTTTTTTAATCAACATCATAAAAGCTGCGATCCTGTTAGTTTCTCTTTCTTTAGTTAAAAAGTATTTGAAAAAAATCATTCGTAACGGAGGTGATTTCTTAGAAACGGAGTGGAGAGTGCATATACCTACACAAATAAGGGTAAACTAAATAATAAACGTCAAAATGCTAATTTTTTTTTTTTTTTTTTTTTTTTTTTGAGGATTTTCTAACTTGAACGCTTTGTGAAAATTACGTTCAAATTAAGGTACGTCATAAAAAAATTGAACTTTGACTTTCACATTTAGGATGCATTGTATTTATACCCAAGAAATTTATTTCTAGTGTTTTTTTTTTTTTTTAATAATAAGGTTTAGCTGCTGGGAAACAAGTTTAAAAGTTTGAAAAAAAAGGTAAAAATAGCAATTTCCAAAAATTTTTATGAAAATACAAATGTTTAACATTCTTGTTCAAAAATCATTCAAATGCTTCCTTTTAACACTCTTTCCACATATCTTTATGATTAAGTACATTTCTTTACAGTTTTTACAGCGCGAATAAACCGTACATTTTCGTGAAATTAAACAAAAATAGTTTTTTTGGAGCAATCACGATTGCTTATTGTTCTCACTTGACTGTTTTTGATTTTTTGATGTTACGCTGATTTTATTTTCCCACCAGCACCCTCTGCCAGCACCACCGTCGCGTCGACCGGCCTCACGATGCTGCTCCTCTTGCGAAAACCGTCTCCAGGTTGCGTCCATATCCTACACACACACACGCATACACACACACACCTACACACACATACACACACTCATGCCTGCGCACAGACACACACACTCCTACACACACACACTCCTACACACACACACTCCTACACACACATACTCATGCCTGCACACTGACACAAACACATATGCCTACATACACACACACGAACGCCTACACACACGCGCGCGCATACACACACAGCACTGCATACACAACACACACACGCATACACACACACACCTACACACACATACACACACTCATGCCTGCGCACAGACACACACACTCCTACACACACACATACTCATGCCTGCACACTGACACAAACACATATGCCTACACACACGCGCGCGCATACACACACAGCACTGCATACACAACACGCACACACATGCATACATACTCACATATACACGCACCCACATACATGCGCCTACACGAACGCCTACACACACGCGCGCGCATACACACACAGCACTGCATACACAACACGCACACACATGCATACATACTCACATATACACGCACCCACATACATGCGCCTACACGAACGCCTACACACACGCGCGCGCATACACACACAGCACTGCATACACAACACGCACACACATGCATACATACTCACATATACACGCACCCACATACATGCGCCTACACGAACGCCTACACACACGCGCGCGCATACACACACAGCACTGCACACACAACACGCACACACATGCATACATACTCACATATACACGCACCCACATACATGCGCCTACACGAACGCCTACACACACGCGCGCGCATACACACACAGCACTGCATACACAACACGCACACACATGCATACATACTCACATATACACGCACCCACACACATGCGCCTACACAAACACACACGCGCATTCATACACACACACACGCTCGTGATTGCGAAAAACATAATTTGAATTCAAGATGCCTAAAATTCAAATTAATATATATATATATATATATATATATATATATATATATATATATATATATATATATATATATATATATATATATATTTTACTATTTTTTGTGCATTACATTATTTTTCCTTTTATGGTCCAGTATATTTTTTGCTCAAGAAATATGCACTGTGCTCCACATTAAATGCAAATTGTATCAGAAAACGGCAGAAACCACCCAACTTATACGTAAAATATTTCTTCCCGAAGCCTATTGATCTTCTCTGATCTCTCGAAACGACGGGCCTGCATAAATAATTCATAAATTTCTAATAACAATAACTAAAATTAATGTTTTAGTCTGAGCTCCATTCATCTGTCTCATCTCCATGAATAATAAAGGTAACGGAGTGGAGCTTAAGGTAACGGAGAATGTTCTAACTAATAGTGCTTATTTTGGAAATATGAACTAATGTTAATGCAACTTTTAAATCATGCATATGTTGCAATACGTGTGAAATTCTGAAGCAGAAAAAGTAAATAAGATATTTTATCTACTTTACGCCAGCAGTAATGGAGTGGAGTATCTAAAATAGAAAAGGAGGTTTCTTCAATTTATATCCGCAAACTAATGGGAGACCTAAAGCATGTGGTAAGTTTAAATTTACTTAGTTCTAACGGACTCTTTAACTAGTATTGTCCTCTATGAATTATTTTTTTAAATAAAATTTAATGGCAATGGAGTTGAGAATTTTACCTGGGACAAAAACGTTATCAAAATAAAGACATTTGTATAAAGTATTTTATATTATATATATATATATATATATATATATATATATATATATATATTACTAACATTCACGCACAAAGAAATTCGCAAGCAGTTTTAGCTTTTCATTTATTCCACATTACAAGATGAAAATGATAAAACCTATAGATGGGGACAAGCCACAGAGGTGACATTTCACATATATATGCCTTAAAATTAAAATAACTTAGCAAAAAAAAAAAGTTAAATCATGTAAGTAGATTCTATGTACTGTAAATATTAACAATTACAAAAAGAAAACATGCTAATAAAGTAAATTTCTTCGAAAGTTGCTGGGACTAAAATCGATCCATGTTCGAAGAATGACCCAGATTGCAAAAAAAAAAAAAAAAAAAATGAAATTTGGCATCTGAAATTCAAGTTATGTTTTTCGCAATCACAAGTATGTGCATGTAGGCGTGTGTGTTTGTGTCTGTGTGCAGGCATGAGTATGTGGGTATGTGTGTGTGTGTAGGCGTGGAATGTGTGTGTGTACGTATGCGTGAGTGTGTAGGTGTGTGTATGTATGCGTGTGTGTGTGTGTGTGTGTGTGTATGTATGTATGTAGGATATGGACGCAACCTGGAGACTGTTTTTTCTGGAGTAGCAGCATCGGAAGGGGCCGGTCGAGGTGGTGCTGCAGAGGGAGGCGGAGGGGGGGGGAATAAAATCATAAGAACATCAAAACCGTCAAGTGAGAACAATAAGCAATGTGATTGCTCAAAAAAAAAGAAGGAAAAGAAAGAAGTGTAATTATAAGTAATCGTTGCATCATCATACTAAGAAAAACAAGCGTCATGTGAGATGTTTAATAATTTTATTAAACAGAAAGCAGTACTTTTCTCTATCAGAGTTCAATGCACTGTAAAACATTTTGTGTACCTTACACCATGAAATCGGTGGCAGTCTAGCTGCCTCCACTGCTCTGTCGTAACTTAACTGACATAACTGGTGTAAAGTTGCACATCGCTTGTGGATTGTGGAAGGTTACACTGTAGTAACTATAGCGTAACGCCTCACTCATTTCTGCGTAAAGCCTTGGTTTCCTAGAAGCGATGTCGCCAATCTTCGGCGTCGCTCCTCGCCGTGGGGAAAACTTGATTCTTCTGCGCATGCGCGCCCGAGCTAAATCGACGTCGTGAATGGCCACGCCAGAATCGACTTTGATTTCAGCGTCACGGCGAGGAGCGACGCCGAAGATCGGCGACTTCGCTGCTAGGAAACCAGGGCTTAAGGTTGCACCAGAATTTTCTGTATGCTTACAGAGAAATTGCTTGAAAGGTTACACATCAACAAAAATTAAGCTCTCATCTGACGTCCTTGAACGCCTCTCATTTTTAATTGTAAGTAGAATTATATTTCAAGTTAAATATTCAATGGTTTACATTATCCAGATATATATTAAAATGATCAAGTAATAATTTCTTTCCATACGTTTTGAATTAAAAGTGCAAAAATAAATTAGTAGATTACAATTCTTGAAATTTCGTTATAACAGTACAAAAAAAAAAAAAAAAAAGAAAGAAAAACACCCTAGAACCCTTTACAGTTTCTGTTTTTCATTCTAGTCTATCTCTATTATGTATTTTTATTATATGTATATTGAAGTATATTACATAGACACTTAGCGGCACCCCAGGCCTCCCCCTGTGGCACCCTAGGTTGCCGCGGCAACCACTTTCGGAACCCCTTATTTGTGTATATATATATATATATATTATTTAAAGTCTCACTAGCAAGTGTACGAAACAAAAACAACTGGAAACACAAAAGAATAATAACAATATAAATTGAAAAACTATGAGAAGTCGAACAATATGAATTATAGAAGTTGAACAGCTTTTATATCAAATTAGCTAATTTGAAAAAAAAAAAAAAAAAAAAAACAAATATACTATGACATGTACGTTACCGACCTTTACAGAAACCTGCAAATTAACATATTATGCCAACTGCTCCAGCTCTTTGATAACGTAGCAGTTACTGCCTATTCCATAGTTCATATTGTTCAACTTCTATAATTCATATTGTTCAACTTCTCATAGTTTTTTCAATTTATATTGTTAATATTCTTTAGTGTTTCTTGTTGTTTTTGTTTCGTACACTTGCTAGTGTGCTACTTTACGAGTGAGACTTTAAATAATATACATTTAACACTTTAGCTGCATTTGCGCTGTCTTAATGTAAAATATTTCATTTTAAGTTCTAAGAATTATATATATATATATATATATATATATATATATATATATATATATATATATATATATATATATATATATATATATATATATATATATTAAAAGTCAAAATTAATATATAGATTTTTTTTTCAATGATATGCTTTTTTTTTAAAGCAACATTAAACTTGCTGTTGCAATTTACAAAATTTCGAGGCCATTTCCTAAAACTATTTCTTAGTATTTTTAACTTCTGTTGAATAAATAAATTACCTTTCGTTCAAGAAACGTGAGAACATGTTTCGATGGAATAGCGGGTATTTTATTAATCCCTAAAAGCATGAAAGCGTAAAAATGAAAAATATATTCAACTAATATTTCACTCTTGCCTATAGCGAACTTTTCCAAACAGTCGAAATTAGATCTTTAAATCGAGAATTTGGAGTGCAAAAGAAGAAAACCTAAAAGGATTATTTTGAAAGTTTAGAGGAAAATATATAGAAATTCCACGAATATATAAAACTCATTCAAGCGGAATTGACTT
Source organism: Uloborus diversus (assembly GCF_026930045.1). Taxonomy (NCBI): domain Eukaryota; kingdom Metazoa; phylum Arthropoda; class Arachnida; order Araneae; family Uloboridae; genus Uloborus; species Uloborus diversus. Next base: position 3,720,296 of record NW_026557765.1, read on the forward strand.
CAAAAAGGCAGTAAAAGCAAAAATATACATGCTAAGAATAGGATTTAATGAAAATTCCAACTTTTCTTTTAAATCTGAGAGCATCAAATTTGATGTGCTTATCCGGCAATAGCAAGTTTTAGAACTTCGCGAAAAAGAAAGCTTATTTTCACTTAAAAGTTCTTTTGAAAGTGGTGTTTTGAAAGTCAATAATGTATCTATAAATACACAAGATACCAATTTACGAATATTAAGCGCTAGCGGTACCCGCACGGCTTTGCCCGTAGTAGACAATTGAAAGGTCATTTGGTATATTTACAAATAATGGATGGTGAATTTCTCGTCAATATGCTATGTTAAGTTGCTCGTCCATGTTGTGGTAATTTGTTCGTATATGTTATGATAATTCGCTCAGTGCAGAGGAATTAAATCCACCAATGGTGTTAAAATAAAATCATAGAAAAAGAACAAAATTGAATTTTTGAAAAATCGCTTCGAACTGCACACCCCTATGCTACAAACTAATTTTGTGCCGAATTTTATTAAAATTGGCCGAACGGTCTAGGCGCTATGCGCGTCACAGACATCTAGACAGAGATCCAGACTTTCAGATTTATCATTAGAAAAGATGATGAATTTATATTCATATAATATAAATACAAATACAAATACAAATGTGACGACCAGCAACAGGCTCTGGGCCCAGCTAGGCTGGTCCTAGTCAATTAATTAGACCCCAATGAAGATCAATGGCCCTCTTAAAGCTATCCACCCCCTTGCTCATTACCGTCTCTTCCGGTAAGCTATTCCAAGTGCCCACGACCCTGCTAAAGTAGTAGTTTTTCCTGATTTCCAAGTTAGCCTGAGATTTAAATAGCTTAAAACAATGACCCCTTGTCCTGCTTTCCCCACAAAAATTTAATCCATTTACATCTTTCATTTTGATAAATTTAAATAACTGAATCATGTCCCCTCTGACTCTCCTTTGCTCCAGGCTATACATGTTAAGCCTATTAAGTCTGGTATCATAATCTAAATCTGAGAGTCCCCTTACTAATTTAGTTACCCTTCTTTGAACCCTTTCCAATACAAAAATATCTTTCTTCAGATAAGGCGACCAAAACTGAACAGCGTACTCCAAATGAGGTCTTACTAAACTCCTATATAAAGGCAGAAGAACTTTCTTAGATTTGTTTGAAATAGATCTATTGATAAACCCAAGCATTCTGTTGGCTTTGTTACTAGCAATACTGCACTGTTGACTAAACTTGAAGTCCTGATTTATTAAGATACCCAGATCCATAACATTTTCTGCCTGATTTATGACTGAACCCTGCAAATGATATCTCATACGCTTATTTCCATGACCTAAGTGTAGCACTTGACATTTCCCTACATTAACTGCCATACCCCATTTATCTGCCCACTTCGTAATGTGATTTAAATCCTCTTGAAGCTGATTTACTTGTTCTTCATTTTCGACAATCCCCATAACTTTTACATCATCAGCAAAACAATTCATGCTTCCAGAAATATTTTCATTGATGTCATTCATAAATATAATAAACAAAAGAGGCCCTAAAACTGATCCCTGAGGAACCCCACTAAAAACATCACTCCAATTAGAATGATTTCCTCTCACAACTACTCTTTGCTTCCTACCAGTGAGCCAATTTCTAACCCAAAGTAAAGTTTTTCCTCCTATTCCTATGTCAGCTAACTTGCTGAGAAGAGCAACATGCGGTACCTTGTCAAAAGCTTTTTGAAAATCAATATAAACAACATCCACACATTTTTTGTTATCTAAAGCTGAGGTAACCTTGTCGTAGAAATGCAATAAATTAGTAGTACAGGATTTACCTTTCCTGAAACCATACTGCAAACTAGTCAACAGACTATTAGTCTCTAAGAACTTCATGATCTTAATTTTGATCAAAGTTTCGAAAATCTTACAAATCACCGAAGTCAAACTTACAGGTCTATAATTCCCAGCAATACCTTTAGACCCCTTCTTGAAGAGTGGCGTTATGTTAGCCAGCTTCCAGTCCTCTGGCACCGTCCCCGAGTTATAAGAAGCATTGAAAATAATCAAAATAACATCCACTAACTCATCTGCACATTCAACCAAAATTTTTGGATAAATATTATCTGGTCCCGGAGCTTTAGTTGCTTTAATCTTTTTCAAATGAAATAAGACCTCCTCCCTGGAAAATACAAAATCCTCAAGCTGTATAATAGCTTGTGTCTTGTTAGTGTCAACTGTTGAGATACAGTTATCGTTAAACACACTGGAAAAAAAGTTATTTAGAACATTTGCAATATCCCTATCGTTTTGGATTAAATTTCCATACTCATCAACCAAAGGCCCAATTTGACTGTTTCGAGCTTTCCCAGAATTAGCGTAAGCAAAAAACCTCTTAGGGTTCCCATCAATGTCATCTGCCAGCCTTTGCTCCAATTCCCTTTTCTGAATCCGTACCAAATACTTAAAATTTCGCCTTGCCTTACCATACTGGAGCCTCTCCGCCCTCTGACCAGTTTCTTTAAACTTACGAAAAGTGGCTTGCTTATAACTAAGAGCTTCTTTAGTCTCCCTGGAGAACCACATGGGCCAAATTTTGGTACTAACACCTTTTCTCCTAAATGGAACATAGTCCCCAACGGTTTTAGCAAGTTTATCCTTAAATTCCGTCCACTGCTGATCTACATCGTTATTTTCCAACCCTGACGAAAAAACCTCTTTCAAGCTCTGCCTAAGTGCAACAAAATCGGTGTTTCTGAAATTGGGCACAAACCTAAAATTATCATCTTTGCACACTTCAAATTTAACCCGGAACCTAATGCTGTTATGATCACTATCTCCAATATGCTCCCCTACACTCAACCCTTGAACAAAACTACCTATGTCACAAAAAAACTAGATCCAAAATGGCCTCCTCTCGAGTTCCCTGAGTTACAACTTGATCTAAGAAACAGTCACCAATTACTTTTAAAAATTCCTCTTCTTTGCCATTACCAGGATAAAAATTATTCCAATCAATACCCGGAAAATTGAAATCCCCCATTATGATAACGGATTCTTTACTAGACATGTCACTTATAATACGGTACATCTGTTCATCTTGTCCCTGGTTTGAATTAGGTGGCCTATAAATGTTTCCAAAGCGTAGCTTTTTGCCCTTACTGCTCATGAACTCCAGCCAAACCATATCAATATCAGTAGGCTTATCATTTATGACCAATTCATTGCAGATAAAATTGTCTCTAACATAAAATAAAACCCCACCACCTCTTTTACCTACTCTATCCTGTCTGAACAAATTATGCCCAGCAATATGTAATAACTCTGCATCAGATTCGGTAGCCCATGTCTCTGTAATTCCAATAACATCCAACTTCTCATCCATAACTATGCTTTTCAATTCATCCATCTTGTTCCTAATACTGCGAGCATTGGTATAGAAAACTTTAAGCATGCCTAAGTTGCTTTTATTTAACACCCTGAAATTTCCTAAATTACAATTGTTAACATTACTACTCTTGTTCGTCACTTTATTTCCATTCCTAACAATACCTAAAAAAATTTCATTCTCTCGATACCTGATGCTTGAACCATGCCCCCCATTCCAACTTAGTTTTTTGACTCCGAAGCCCTTAAAATTAATCCACTAACCATTTTGACCCCTGTAGAGCTCAGATGCAGGCCATCCCTAGCAATCCAATCCCGTTTACAATGACTCCATACATCAATGAACCTGATACTGCGCTTTTCGCAAATTGACTTCAGTAGCAAGTTCATACACCTCGCACGTTGATTTAGCCAGCTCCTATGCACTCCATACCTGGGAAGCAAACCAACCACTTGGACATTCGTCGAAAAGCTGGTTGCTTTATCCAACAGGGATTCCCATTCCCTAGAAAACTCCTCATTTTTACTGTGGCCTACATCATTTGTTCCCACCCACAAAGTAACCATATCCTCCTTATTCAATACTCCCTTCTTTTCAGCAACCATATTAACGTCTTTTACCCGAGCCCCTGGTAAACAACACCTAGCCACCTTACGCTTTAATCTCCCAACTGTGTTACCCACCTCCCTTACCATAGAGTCCCCCAAAATTACACCCTTAGTTTCCCAATCTAACTCCTCATTTGAAACTTCCCCCTGAATCTCTGGAACATTTATACCCTCTACAACTGGCTTACACCCTAATGCTAACTGGGCTTCCAAAACTAGCATCTTAAGTCTTAAGTCTGAGAGTTCAGCACATTTAGTGCAAATATAATCCTCCTCAAAAACAGACTCATTTTCCCCCTTATACAGGCAGAACATATGACATAAATCACAAGAGATCCACCTGTCCCCCTTCCCACTCTTTACCTCTTTCATAATGCATATAACACCCATTTCTACTCAGTGAATATGTTCCAAAAGGCAAAACAGAAAGATAAAAATGCAAAAAAAAAAACACAGAATAAATACTAAAAACAGCAGTAAATAAAGAGTTGCTACACCCAATAAAGCACACAAGATCAAAAACCAGGAGATCACCACATGTTAGGCTTAGCTCCAAAAAATGCAAAAACACTTCAAGAATACAATAACAGCAAAAATGAGCCCCCAAAACACAATAAAACTAAATTACATGATAAAGTGAAGTAAAAAAACCTAAAACTAGACAGTAATAATGAAAAATTATAGTAAAAAAACACTTATCAAATTAGTAGCAATAACTCTCCCTGCATCACAGGCGCCCTCTAGTGGCCAAATATATAGTTTAAAGGATTGTTGAACTAATAAAACAGTTTTTGTTCTTTGTTTACTAAAACATCACCCATTTATCAATTTCCGTTATTAGGTTACTGGATATTGCACTTCTGCGAATGAAAAATTACTTTTCTGATGAAATCTTGGTTCTTTTAGCTCTTCTACAAAACGCAGATAAATTAGATTCCTTCACGTTGAGCTGACAAGCGGAAATGCTAGGCCATTGTTATGTTGTTGACAACTTTCTCCAAGTTCTAATTAAATTCTAAAAGTAGTAGATTGCTTTTGCATAAAAGCAACACCTATTACTAGTTAAATATTGTAGAAAGCTGCGTAGATACACATTTCAAAGAAAATATAAGTTTATGAAGGAACATGTTACTTAACAAAATAATGTTATTTTTGTTTTCTATTGCAGATTCAATAAAAGGAAACGATAATATTTTTGCGTCATGAACAAATTGTTCATTAAAATTTTAGTTGCTTAAAGAAAAAATATCTTACTTTTAAAACTGTGATTATTTTTGAGAAATTCAAATGATAAACTTCTTCTAAATTGCTAATTTGAGTAGTATTTTAGACATATTTAGTTTTCTGTATTTTAATAAATGACTAATTATTCTCCTGTAAATCTGAATATAAAATAAGCGAGTTAAAATTAAAAACACACTTTTTTTGAAACCCTAACCATCTTAAAATATTTTATTAAACAATTTAAGCAATTTTCAGTAAGTTACCGCCCTATAGCCAGGGCTAAGGCAGAAATACATGAAATACACCGTCAACTCAGTCATTCCAGCCGAGGACTGCAGTTTCGTGCTTATTAGCACTCATCAGCCCGGCATAGGAAAGTGACTGAGCTGGAGGTGGAAAACCTCTTATAAGGAAGCCAAGAGTGCCAAACAAACTGGTAGCTAATATAGAATTAGCACTGACCAGACAAGTGACCGAACAATGGTTCGGTTCAACTCGAAGATTGAAGGTAAGGCATGGTATTTCAGTAGCATAGGGTGGCAACTTACTGAATATACCTGCCTTGCCTTCAATCTTCGAGTTGAACCGAACCATTTTTTCGGTCACTCGTCTGGTCAGTGCTAATTCTATGTTAGCTACCAGTTTGTTTGGCACTCTTGGCTTCCTTAACAGGTTTTCCACCTCCAGCTCAGTCACTTCCTAAGCCGGGTGGATTAGTGCTAATAAGCACGAAACTGCAGTCCTCGGCTGGAATGACTGAGTTGGCGGTGTATTTCATGAATTTAAGCAATGCAATGAGCAACATCCGCCCTCAACATCAAATAACTCTCATGTATTTAACAGAAACCTATAGGTTTTAGAGGATCTGACTTGACGTGAAAATTAGCTTGACGACTGGTTATTTAATTAAAAGTAATTTGGCCACCCTAACGTAGGAAACAATCCAAAAAATGTCTCAAATTCTAACAACATACTGTCCAACCACGGATTGCATGGAATTTTCAAATGTTCAGATAAGACGAATCTATCTGAATGAGAGGGAAAAGTAAAAATTTGATGCTCGTATTCCGCTCATTTGAATGAGACTCTGCTTCTGCAAAAGCTGACATCGGTAAAAAATAATAGATTCGTCCATTTCCGGCTGTAAAACGGATGTTTGTCTTTCCATACAACCCGTGGTCAGACAGTATCAGTATTTTCAGTAAATTACCGCCCACGAAACTGCAGTCCTCGGCTGTAAATGACTGAGCTGGCGGTGTATTTCATGTATTTCTGCTTTAGCCCTGGCTAATGGGCGGTAATTTATTGAATATACCATGCCTTGCCTTCAATCTTCGAGTTGAACCGAACCATTGCTTCGGTCACTCGTCTTGTCTGCTAATTCTATATTAGCTACTAGTTTGTTTGGCCCTCTTGGCTTCCTTAAGAGGTTTTCCATCTCCAGCTCAGTCACTTTCTTATGCCGGGCTGATGAGTGCTAATAAGCACGAAACTGCAGTCCTCGACTGGAAATGACTGAGCTGGCGGTGTATTTCAAGTATCAGTATTGCTTGAAAGCTAAAGGACTGAAAAACATATTGAAGTCAAAAAAAAAAATAGGAGAAGGTGGGGCAAAGTGAAATAGTTCAGATGACGGAGCTTTTTTTTAAAACGAACAAATTGGAAAAAAATTTTTAAAATTACAAGACATAAATTAAGAACTATGTATTTAAAATAAAACTTGGATTGGAATAGCATTTTTTTTATTTTTGGCAGTAAATTTTCGCTTTTAAAAAATGTGGAAAATGTTCACGCTTTTTTTTTCATGGGGCAAAGTGAAAAATGAAATATTTTTGTGATGAAATATTTTCTATTCAATTATAAAAATATTTTTGATCAAATGAATCAGTAAATAAAAGGTCTAAGGAATAAATGTAGACTACATGTGTTACTACACAGTTAAAATATTACTCGATCGGTGGCGTTAAAAGCAGAGCAAAGAGGGGAACCATTTCATTTCACCCCACATTCCCCTTTATTAAATTTTGATCGATTTCCGCAATTTTAAGTGTATATACCTGAATATTAATCAATTTATAACTCCTGCGTAAATAATCATGTGCAATAATCTAACTGCTTTTGGCATTCCTAAAATTACAGTTTTGTGACCCATTTTAAAATTAACCGGAAGCCAGAAAAGACGCAAACAGGTTAAATCTTTCCATTTTTCATAAACAAGAGTTCCTCACGTTCGCCATTTTCAGCAATAAATTATTCGCTCAACTGTCACACCGGAAACATCATTTTTTACGCCACAAGTAAAGAAATCAACAACATGTTTGGAGGAAAAAGGAAACAGCAAACGCGATCATTTATTATAGTATAGTTCACTCCTTTGATGAATGCTTGAAAAAATAGCCAAAGTCATGAGCAAAAAAAAAAATTTTTTTTATTTATTTATTTTTTTTTTTTTTGTTATGCATGCTCGAGGCGTTCTTAATATCGATTAACTTTTTTGTTACGTATGCAAATATTAATTTCGATTAAGTTACCTAACGAACATGACAAGCGCCCGGTACGTTCAAGTAAAGGAAAACGTTTTTTATACTGCACAAAATGCCTGAGAAGTGTCTTTCTCTTCGCATAACGTCCGTTAAGTGACATCCGGTTTTCTTAATTTCCGATGTCGCTAAAGGGGCTGTAAATAAACTGTATGCTTCAGATAAAAGATTGCGGTAGGTACATCTTCATTTAGCCATGTAGGCGATAGGTGCAGGGAGAGCCCAGAACTTAAATTTTTGGGAGGGCGAAAAGTTTCAATTTACCAAATGGAGCTCCAAATTTTGTCGAATGATGATAATGTTGCCGAATGGAACTCCAAATTTCGACGAATGGTTATTATTTTACCGAATAGAACTTTAAATTTTGCCGAATTGTCAGGCAAAATGTGCCGAAATCTCCCGTGACCTGCCATCGGGACGCCTCGGAAAGATGGACGGTAACTTATGGAGAGGGACACATCTTCTGAAAGAGATAAGTTATAAATTAGTTAATTTATTACTAACTAGCAAAAATACCCGGCGTTGCCTGGGTCAGTAATAATTGTGAGAAACAATCGCTACTTTCTTTCGTTTTCTGTTTTAACTGAAAGAACTTAAAACACACCACTTTTACGTGATTAAAAATCGAGCTTCTTCCTTACCCATAAAAGTAAAGTAGCAATAAGCATAAAGAACGAACGAGTATTCATTTAGAAACGAAAGCACGAATTGAAGCATATAAAAATTTGAAGAATTTCCAAAATATGAACTAACAAAAACAAAGATCACTAAAAAGTTGACTGTGCTTTGAGGAATCTTGAGAACAAAACCGGATCTAATTAACAATTAAATTTCAATGATTTGGTGTACGAATTTAAACAAAATATTTGTTATTTTTAATTATTTATTTTATTATTATTATTTTGTTTTATAAATTGCTGATTTTTTTTTACTTTTTTTCCTGCAGCAATATCTTCTGTTTTTAACACTACTTGATTTTTTTACATGGAATTTTAGTTTAAAGAAATATTAGTATTTTCTGGATTGTTTTTCTTTTTTGTAAACTTGCTAATAAATCGTCATTTCTGTATCTCTAAGTTTTTTATATTGCAATGCGAAACACCTTTTGCGCTTAAAATGAAATATTATTAAACCCGGGCTAAAGTAAGACGATAAGTTTTTTTGAAAGTGGTAAAAACAGTAGCACTTTTTTTAGAAGCGCTTTTGATACATTATTCAGGACCATAATATTGGTCAACAACGTGTATTATTATTCTTCTATCTTTCTAAAAACAGCTAGAAGTAGTGCTGATACATTATGTCAAAATCAGATCAAGCAAAAATGAGGAAAAGCTCGGAAAACTTTCACATTCTAAAAAATGTGAAAGTTTTTACGGTTTAACGTGTGATTATGCGACGGTTTGAAAATACTGTTGTTAAATATTTTTATCCACCATTATTCATCTTAGACAGGATCTAAAAGAGGACAAAAGAAAAAGGTCACAATGTTTTAACAGTAAGGAAAAAAAAACTAACAATGAAGCTGCTACCAAAAATTACTATGTTCGACTTACTATGATTAATGACAAAAGGAAAAGTATGAAAATACAAAATAGCATAGGAATATAAAATAGAAAAATCGGAACATCTACAAAAAAGTGTAGAAAATTAAAGAAAGTATAAAGGATGAATGCATTAAACAAAATTGGGCAATTTATACAGAATTCATTTTGTTCAACGTTTTCGGTAGCTTAAAGTTTGGTCCTAATCTATGCATCAGGTAGCAATAAAATGTTGAGCGGTACCCACAGTTCGTGGGATAATCAATTCACAGAAACGATATTTACAAGAGAGTTTAAACTTAACCTCATTTGGAGGGCTAAAGGTACGTGTATTAGTCATACTTGAAACATACCTTTCCTCTAAGTCGATTATTAATTTTCAAAATGCACTCAAACCTGTTTTTATGCGGTCTTTTTTTATGCGGTTTTTTGAGCAATTACGATTGCTTATTGCTTTCATTTGACTGTTTTGGTGTCCTATCATTTTATTTTCCCGCCAGCACCCTCTGCAGCATCACCGTCGACCGGCTCCTCACGATGCTGCTCCTATAGCGAAAGCCGTTTCCAGGTTGCGTCCATATTCTACACACACGCGCATACATACACAACCACACACACGCGCACACATATATACATACACCTACACACATACACACACCTACACATACACACACACACATAAACATACACACAACTACCCACACATTCATGCCTGCACACAGACACAAACACATATGCCTACACACATATACACATACCCCCTACACACAAACACACATACCCCCCAAACACAAACACACACGCCTACATACACATATTCGTGATTGCGAAAAACATAATTTGAATTCAAGATGTCAAAATTCATTTTTTTTTTTGCGGTATATTAAAATTTCAATCAGACTGGGATTCAATTGACGAAATTATTTTTGAAACGAGTGCGAGGTAGTATCTACCAAAGTGACGACATAGGCACCCCAATGGAGAGTCGCTGTGACCTCTCAAACATTTCCTTATTCGGGAAATTTTGTCCGACTACTCGGCAAAAATTATCACTTTGTTTATTTAGATTTCGTTTAAAGATTACAATTTTGAAAGTTTTTGGGTTATTTTCTATGTGAGACTTTTTTTATGTGGTCCCTATCCACCGCATAAAAAAAAATATTTTTAAACTGTATTGCGAAAACAACTTTTTAAAGCTATTCGTAAAGTTTCGCACATTTTTCTTTCCAGTGCGATTTTTTTTTTTAATGCGGGGATGTATCAGAAAATACAACTACTCTAAACATTACACAGTTTAAAATAACCAAAGCAAAATAATAGCAACAACAACTAAGTATCATTGTGCACTTCGTCCAAATATGCCACACCAACCCCACTTCACCCTAACTTTCTTCGTATCAATGGCGGTCGAGTCACATTTGAAAATTGTAGTCTTATACATTTTTGAATTATTTTCATACTCCGAGAAGAAATATGGATTGTTAAAAATCGAATTCGTGTCGCCTTAAGGCGACTTAATTCTGACCTTTCGTAGAATAATATTTCTTTACATATCATTCATATGAGAGGCGAACGTATGCGAAGTATTCTCCCCTCAAATTCGAAAAGAAAAAAGAAAACCACACTTGTGGATGGAATCCAAGAATAGAATTCATTTCGAATGAAAAGTATTCCAAGATATAAGGTGTCCTTTATTATGCATTATTCAACGTTTTAAATAGAATTGAAAAATATTCTGCTGAGTTGCGACGCAAGGAATTTCATTTTGCACCATCCATTTCTTGTCATTCTTTGTTGACAAGCAGACGGTGCGGATCGCAGCAGCAAAGTTATTGCCCCAATTTGGGGAAGTTCAACCCGCAATATACCAGTTTGATTTTTATTTCATTTCATTTTTCATTTCTCCATTCCCCTCCTTTTTTTACTTATTTTTATTTAAATGTTACTTATTCATAAGTATTTTTCTGTTAAATTTTATATCATTTACTTGTTGAATTTTGTCATTTGAAATTATTTACAGTGAAACCTTGATTTTACGTCCCCACAATCTACGTTATTCCTGCATTTCATGTTTTTTTTCATCAGGTCCCAGTTTTCTGTATACTAAAAATGTTAATTTTACCCGGATTGTATGTTGGTTATTTATGAAGTTCCCGCATTTTACGTTTTCCCTCGGAAGTTAAAAAAAAATGTTTTAGAATAAGCACTATGTTTTATTTGTTCCTTTTTAAAGAAAATATACATTGTTGAAAGTTGACCAATGAAACCAGAAATGCTACTGCTCCATCCGTAGCCGACCTTATGTACTTATCGTCGCAATTACTTCGAACTCAATGGCTAAAAAATAATCTATGTTCAACCAAAACACCCGAATCAGCAACTAAATGTGTTGAAAGGATCCAAAAGGTATGTATAATAATGTTCTGTTCGTTAAAATATAGATTATTATACCTTTTGAAAGAGTCATCGTTACAACCTTTAGTTTGTTTTTTTTTCTATTTTATTTCCGCTTCGAATGTATTAACCGTATTTTAAGTTTTTAACCCAGTCACTTGAGAAACGTAAAATCGAGGTTTCATTGCATTCATTTCTTTTCTTGTTTACAATATAAGAGGGGAATAATCTAAAGATGTCCTCTAATTGTTTTTCGTATAGCTAAGTTTTCACGGAAACATTATTCCTTGATTACCAAGGAATAATGTATAGATGACAGTATATGGTATGCAAAATAAGGAAATTTTTGGAAGGTCACAGTGACCTCCCGTGACATCCAATCGGGGCGCACCTGACAGTATGTGGCGCAAAGAGTATGCTGCCGTACTAAGCACAGATGTGGTATCTGCAGTAGAGCTCAAAATGAGAAATTGATGATTAAAGTTTTACAACTCGTTTCTTTGATTTATGACTTAGTTAAATGCTCAAATGGCGGTAGTTGTTTCGTAAATAACTTATCTAAAAACCGTAAAAATGTATTTTTGTAAAAATCATAATTTCAAATTAATAAATGTAGTTACGACGAATTTTCTTTTCAAAACCTTTTCATATACTAAGCTATTTTCACCGTAAGTGACAATTACTAGGCATTTTTAGGGGTATCTGCACAGATACGACAAAAATAGCTTAGTGAAACGTGCTAAGTGTATCATTTAGTTTTACTGAAAACATCTGCTTTCTTTGAACTTGGCTGTTTCGCTTTATTTTATTAATACAAATCTAACAGAATCTATCTTCTGAAAGATACCATTTTCAAAACTCTGGACAGTTAAAACTGTAATCCATAACAATTTTCCGTTTTTTATATTCAAAGAATGTTTTTTATAATGTTTTAGTTTCTAGATTCATTTTTACCGAGCATGAAGATAATTTTGACAGCAGACGATACTTAAATAAAAATATTACTGGCCGTAGAATAAAATGCGTTTTTTGTATTTTTTTTTTTTTTTTTGCATGAAAGAATTCGCAACTCCAACGAACTATAGGGGGCACTGAAGTCACTGTCTAATGGCGGAATTGAAAACTAAAACAAACGCACATGGTAACGAAGAAAATGCTAAAAGTGTTGTGATTTTTGTTCGTACGTATGATTTTTTCGCTTTATTCTTTTTTAATTAATTTTCAAAGTCTTGTGGATATTCTGGCCCACGTAGAAAGAAATGAGAATTCAAGAAGCATTACTAAACGTCAAACATTAATGCAAAGTACGTAGTTCATAGTTCTAAGCAGCCATTTTCACGATGTTGAATTCGATATTTATCAATTCTTGATAAAACTAAATAATAATTGTGGCCTGACAAGAATAACAATTAATGCTAGAAAATTTAATATGACATTACAAATTATTACCAAAAGAAGATGATACTTCTTTGCTTTGCTTTGGCTAGCACTTGTTTTCCATTTGTAGCTGAGTTATTTCTCTTGAATTCTCGAATCGGTTAATTTAAAAATTTTCTGTTTCGATTTTTCTAATTTCTGAATTACGATTTAATTGTGTCATGTTATGCAAATCATCAACAAAATTCTCACGGATATATGGTGGTAGTTTTCTTTTCAGTTGATTGACAATTATTTCTTTTTACTTATCGAATTCTGTAATCTTACTACCATTTTATTCCACTCATGATAAAAATTGAAAATGGTTTAACTAAAAACGCGAAATCTCGCCAAGGCTACTTTGCTCGCACAATGCCACAATTATAACCCTAAACAAATTTGGCGAAACCTTTCAGCTGAGAATAAAAGGAATAAAGTAAATTCTTTCTCGGTTAAACATTTTTCATTTTGTTCTATGATAATATATTCAAGAAAATATTTTGCATACTGTCCATTCCAACTAAATGCTGCTGTAAAATATGGTAAGTTTAATTAATTTAAGATTAAAAAAACCCCCATATTCTTACAAGTTCATACAAAACAATAAAATTTTTTACCTTGTATAACGTTATCCAAGTTTGTTAATCCAGTATTTTCGCTTTTACCAATTATTAAGGAAATAATGAAAACTAACATTATTTTGAGAAGCTCGAGAGTACTACTAAGTGACGAATTAATTTCTGTAGCGGAAAGCAAACTAAGACACATCGATTGCGTTAATAAATACTCAGAACAAACTGCCTGTGTTTACGTCAACAGACACACGTGGAACGCTTCATTTGCAGTTTTGTAAATCACCGCAAGGTAGCGTATTCGAGCGCTGGAGTTCCGAATTAGATATGAATATTTTGCATGCATTTCATTTTTAGAATTAGCATTTTAAATAAACATTTAAATAGAAAAAGCTGAATATTTACTTTAACAATTATGCAAAGTTGTATCAGTTTTTATTATCAACCTGTATCAATTATTCAGCGGTAAACTAATTTTAACATTCTGTGTTACAATAAACTGCTACATTATTAAGTATGCTGCTTTACTAAGGTATAAAAGTCGTATCTACAAATTACTAAGGAAAAAAGTGGTAACTGCGCAGATACCACTTTAAAGGCTTAGTATTTGTTACTTACGTTCGAATTGCCTTAGCAAACTAAGCAAATTTGCAGTTACGACTTTTTTCTTAAAGCTTTTTTTAATATTTCACGTTCACAAATCGACAAAAAATTTGAGATTCAGGTAAATTAAAGTACAATCGACAACCTGGTGACAATAACTCAATCTTGATAAAATGTGCAGATACCACATCTGTGCTTAGCACGGCAGTATGAGACGCAAGGAGATGTGACACAAAGGGTACGAATAGTATCAAACTCGGTGAATATATGAGACACAAAGAGAATGTAACACGAATGGTATGTAACAAGAACAAACGAGCTGATGTGTGCATCACATGACTTCCTTTTACTCCAACTTAAAGATAATAGTGCCTCGAAGTGAGCAAAAAAACCATTTTAAATACTTTCATTTCAAGTCTGTTGCGAACCGAAGCAGACAAAACGTTTTATACAGATAAATTTCCTAAATATTGGCAGTTTTAATGCGATTCAATGGTTAACTCTCTAAATATGGCCAAATTAAAACCAGATTTAAAAAAAAAAACGCCAAATTCATCGCCAAGTTGGCGACAAAACTTGGCGACCAAACGCTTGGTGATATAATGCCAAGTGTTTGCCAAATTATAGCTTCGCTTGAGTTTACATTGAAATTAATAATGATTTTACCCCACATATGTGTAAAAGACCCCCTTTGGAACATCCGAATGCAACCAAAAGAGAAGGTGCACAACTAGAACCCACTTGGAGTCTATGTACCAAATTTCAACTTTCTAGGAGATACCGTTCTTGAGTCATGCGAGATACATACACACATACGCACATACATAGGTACATACGGACGTCACGAGAAAACTCGTTGTAATTAACTCGGGGATCGTCAAAATGGATTCTTCAAGTGTCTATACGTTCTTAGGCATGTATCCACGTGTGGTCGGGTTGGAAAAAAAAAATCAATATTAATTCGGGGGCGAGCAAAATGGAAATTAAGGCCGATTTTTGAGTGAAAATTTTTTCGCGAATACAATACTTAAATTACTTAAATAATAATTTTTTTTTTGTAAAAGGAAGTAAAAATGGGACGGAATATTAACACAAAGGGCATGGTACAAAAATAACATGTAAAAAACAGTATGTCACATAAAGAGTATGCACAGCGAAGAAAGGGAAGAACAAATTCCGTTAAGGTTACTAAAAAGTCTTTAAGTAGTAAAAAAAGGAAATGGTACTTAGCTTTATTTTTTCAAACATTTTATTTCACTCTTTTTCTTTCCTTTTCCCTTTTCTATTCTTTTGGAATTGCACAGAAGAATGTCGCCGTTTCCAATTTATCTCATTAAAAAGTTTTTAAATCTTTTTTATAGTAAAAAAAATCAAAGAAATTACTAATTGCTCGTTTAGTGTGGCGTGCTAATTCACTGGTCGACTAAACCAGCTATTCAATGAGAACAAGCAGATATACTCACAGACACATATTTCTAATGAGAATTTGTTTTTAGTGCCTCGGGTAATTGAATCGTTTTCCAAGAGTGTCCATAAAAGATTTACAAACAACATTACATTTTGAGGCACTACTTTGCCATATCGTGAACATCGCTTTAAGACAAAAAAAAAAACTACTTCAAGTTGCTGGAACGAAGCAAAAAAGTATTCAATCTGTTTCTAGCTGACAAACCGTAAAAACAATAGAAATTGTTTTTGCCCCTTGGGAGAACAGAGCATATTTTCGTTTTACTGCATGGGGAAAATTTATCGCTGAAGTAGAAACAATGAGGGTACATTTCCTACTGGGCAATTATACAAGAACGCTAGAACTGTTTCAGAAATCTGATACGCAGTTTAATTTTATTTATGAATAATTTAAGCTGTTTTTTTCCCGCAAGAAAATGTCCTTGATCAGAAAGAAGGCTGAATTGCTGTATTTCTAAATGCATTGGAGATATATACCTCCAGAGGAAAGGAAAAACATGTTGTACGTGAAGAACTGAATAAGCCTAACAAAACTAAATAAATAAGAGAAACGAAACACAATTCAAGAATAAATTTTCAAAAATATTGCATTGAAGTAATCTTTACTAATAATAAAGCTGAAAGTCTGGATCTCTGTCTGGATTTCTGTCTGCATCTCTCTCTGTCAGTATCTCTGTGACGCGCATAGCGCCTAGACAGTTAGGCTGATCTTCATGAAATTTGGCACAAAATTAGTTTGTAGCATGGGGGCGTGCACCTCGAAGCGATTTTTCAAAAATTCGATTTAATTCTTTTTCTATTCCAATTTTAAGAACATTTTTTCGAGCAAAATTATCGTAAGATGGACGAGTAAATGACCAAGTTATCATAACGTGGAACCGTAACATGGGCAAGTCAATTGGCGAGAAATTCACCATACATTTTTTGTAAATATACAGATGAACCAAAAGAACTTTTAATTTTCTACTACGGCAAAGCCGTGCGGGTACCACTAGTTTTGAAATAAAAGAGCTTAGAGTGTTGAAGAGGGAACATTGGTCAGTGGTTAACATCCCTTTGAGAGAGAGATGACGCACCCCCTCCCGATTACTACGGAAAGCGCTCCCAATAACGAGAACCCCTTATGAATAAAAAATCCCCCCCTCCCACCCAAAAGAAAAAAAAATCAATGGCGCAGCATTGGTGACGTAAGAGATTTACTCTTTCCATCTGTACACTTCCTCATGTGAACCCCGAAATTGTGAATACATTTTGACGGTCCCGACAAATACATAAACATTTTCCAGTCTCCTTCTATAATTAACACCCTATAATTGTATTTCTTCATTTAGCTACATTCTGCAACAGTATGGCAACCCTAGTACTTATCGCCATGTTTGGCCAAATTGCACTGAAATTATTTTTGGCAATAACATAATTATAATATAAGTGCACCAAGTAAGGCAACTCCAAGATTTATGGCCAAGTAACTCGCTCGATCATGATTCAATAACTCCAACCTTTGCACATTCATCAGCTGATTCATAAAAATAATCAAAGAAGAAGTCCAAGGGAAAATTTGAGTTTCAACTATGTTTGCCAGCAGTTTTAACAAAGAATGGAGAAATAACGTTATTAGGAACATGGGTCCATAATAAGGCCAACTATGAACAAGAACTACCTTAAGTATGGTTGAAGACAAAAAAAAAAAAAAACCGCTAAAAGCACCATCAAACTAAAAATAATTGAAAAGTTCTTGAATGCCAATTTCAAAGTTTTTTTTTCTCCTTTCTAATGGCGCTGCGTAAAACGCTTTACCCTTTTGCTGACCTCGTGTGATCCCCCGATTTGGCATCAAGTCTTTCATGTGTCACCATTAAGGAGCAAATGTCCAACGGCACAGATAATTTGACGCTCCGTTTCCACCAGATGGAGGCACCTGGGCTCTCTTCGATGCGAAACTACGCTGGAGATTTAGCTTTTGCTGAGGGCATTCAAAGCCAAACGAATACCAAGGGATCTCATACATGCCGTATAATCATACAAGAAAGCTGACGATTTTCTGCATCTCGAAAATCCAGCGATTTCCACTAATTGTCAACGACCCATAAGAAAATTCAAGTACTTATTCATACTTTAATTACGTTACCCAGCCGTTCAAAAGTAATATTTTTACTTTTGAATCAAATTTACTTCACCGTTTACAAACATTAATTTTGTAACAATAACTAAGGCTATGTCCGAGCCCTAAACGATTTTATGAGGGTTTCAGTACTTCCAATCTCGAGAATTCAAACAAAGAATCAACGTTATAAACGTTACAAAATGATAAATAAATTTTTTTCTCATACAATATAGTAGTAACACGTTCGATTTATCAGCGAAAACACGACAAAATTGCTTGAAAAATTGGTAGGGTACTGTGGGCAGAGTGAAACTGTTAAAAGATGACTGAGCTTTTTCAAAATAAACAAACCGGAAATTTGTTTTGAAAATTACAATGCATAAAGAAAGAACAATGTATTTTATTATAAAATTTGCATTGAAACAGTATTTTTAATTTTCGGCAGTAAATTTGCTTCTTAAAATAGAAGTGGAAAATTTTCACTTTTATTTTTCCTGGTGCGAAGTGAATAATGAGAATGTTTTTCTTGCGAACTCTTATCTATTCATTTATAAAAAAATATTTTTGAACACATGAATCAGTAAATAAAAGGTTGAATGAATAAATAAAAAGATAATAAAGCAATAAACGATTAACTAAATAAACTTGTTAATATACGAGGAAAAATAAGTGAGTGAATGAATAAGTGAAATATTTTTAATGAAGGAATGTAAATAAATGAATTAATGACTGAATACGTAAGTGATTTACTAAATGACTGAGTGAACAAACGAAATAAACTATTTCTCTTTACCCCCTCCACTTTGCGCGGACTAAATATAAAAAGTATTTAAAATACAAATAAGCTTATTATTAACTAAATAAATACTGCACCGAATATTAGAAGGTCTTAATTAATATTCTAAATGTTCACATAACAAAAACTTTACTATTTTATAATTTCAAAAATATTTAAGTTGCAACGAAATAATATTACAATAAGAGTTTCAATTTTTGAAAATTGCCTGTATTGTCATATGTTTTAATCTTTGGCGGTATTTTTTCCTGACTGGATTGGATTATATGTGCTCCTACATAGCTAAATTATTACCAGATAGGTGGCGCTAAAATTGGAGTATATATTTCTCCATTTCACTTTGCTGCGCTATTTCACTTTGCCCCTCCCCCCCCCATTCCCTATTTGAGAACATTCGCAAAATCTACGAAAATATTACCGAAAGCAGACTCGCTGAGTTCTACAAGAAGCAAGAAAGATAACTCATACATGAATTGCAAAAACGTATGCACACTTTGTGAGAAAAAATGAAACAGAAGTTACATCCTTTGCTATAGTTGGGGCAAACCTAACCTGGCAGAGTCGCAATGATCCGATTAGGATCTGCGTAGCCTTCTCAATGCTGCCAGGTTAGGCTTGCCTCAACTATACATTCGTCAGATACTTAGGAGTATCAAAAGTTTTCCAAAATCCAAAAGTGAAAAAGTTTTGTAACTCCAAAACGTGTATGAACCTGTTACCCCAAATCTGTTAAACTTGGAAAAAGAGATGCTGAGAATGAAATTTATCGAATAATAATCGTCTGCGTGAAGGACTTACAAATTACTAAAGAACCGATTGATCTCTGAAGACGAATTAAACTAAAATTTTGGTCAGCATAGAAGAATTTCGAATGTTTTAAGGTAGGCGAACACGCTAATTTTTTTTTTCTTCAGTTTTCATTGCACCTTTCTAAAACTTTATAGGGTTATTAAATATGATCTAAATAAAACATTTTGACTACTTATTTGTTTAAAAAAAATTCTATAGATTTTTTTTTTAAAAACGAGCTGATGTGTGCATCACATGACTTCCTTTTACTCCAATTTAATGTCATTTCCCCATTATTGGCAATTTTAATGTGATTCAATAGTTTACTCTCTAAATATCACCAACAGTGGCCAAATTGAAACAAAATTAAAAAAAAAAAAGAAGAAAAATCGCCAAATTTGTCGCCAAGTAGGCGACAAAACTTGGCGACCAAAAGACTGGCGATATATCGCCAAGTGTCCGACAAATTATAACACAACTTGAGTTTACATCGAAATTAACAGCGATTTCCCCCCAAAAAGGGGCAAAAGAACCCCTTAGGAACATCCGAATGCAATCAAAAGGGAAGGTGCACAACTAGACCCCACTAGGAGTCTACGTACCAAATTTCAAATTCCTGGGACATACTGTTTTTGAGTTATGCGAGATACATACACACATACGCACCAGGGTTGCCAGACGTCCCGGATTTGAAGGGACAGTCCCGTATTTTGAAAAATTGTCCCGCGTCCCGGGGAACTTCCATATGGGACGGCTAAAGTCCCGTATTCTAGCTAATAACAATATTTTACAAAACGAGACATTATAAGGGGGAAAAGTAAAACAAAAAATGTGAAATAAAGAGCAATAAGAAAATCATGTTTCAGCAAACGCAAAAGTTATTTTCGTTTTGATTTGGTTTTTGCTTTGGCAGGCCCTCTTCCGGAAATGTTTTGAAATTGATATCTTACAGGATCTCGAATTTGAATTTAGGAGTTTTCTGAGAGTCTCTTCCCGGAAATTCGCCGAAAGTGTAGTTTTAAAAGTCCAGTTTTAGACAATCTTTGGTACTGTTCGTGAGAGGGGAGGTTTGGGGGACCGACAACTTTTCGAACCTGAAGTTCCAGAAATGCAGTTGTGGATGATCTCCAATTGATTTTATGAGAAAAGAGGTTTAAAGACTCTCCTTCATTAATTGTTTAGAAGTGATGCCCGTGAACGAAAGTTTAGACGATCTTCAATGGTGGGGAGGGAGCGTATTTATGGGTAACTGGGGTGGGCTTCCCTGGGAGTTTTTTGAATTTGAAATCCTAAATTTGCAATTGAAGGTTGCAATTGTGGAGTTTGAAAACTTTCCCTCGGTATGTTTCCAAAATCAAAGTTTCAAAAACACACTTCTAGCTAGTCGACCTTCGGTGACATAAAATGAAAGAATAAGGTTCGAGGAACTCCTTCTTGGCTATTCTCTCTTATTTATTCTAATTATGATTAAAACTGTTGTAGAAAACCCGCACTCAGTTTACTTCTCCAAAACCACTAGACTGCTTTGGTTGGTTTGTACAGTAGTGTTTTTATCGATTTGGAATAAAAGTTGCTTGTGGCCCCGATAAAAAGAACTTTTAGCATTTTGGACTCGTGGTGTACTTTGCAGTGATACCTTAGATCTTTTTTCCACACTTTTTTTTTTCGTTCCAAATATCATACCTCCTAAATCTCTTGATTAAGTTCTTTTTTTTTTCTATTTAAAACATATTTTGGTAACTCCTGTGTTTTTCTCCATTTAGCTGCGATTTTCGTAATGATATTTAATGTAAACAATTATAGATATAAATCGGCCCCTAGGACGATGGCCCTTATGAGTTATGCATTTTATTCATCTATTAATTTTTTTGGAAACTAAAGCTTGCCACAAGTTTACAATACATACTAACTTTTTTTTTTTTTCGTTGGGACAGTTTAAAACGTACATTCGGTGTTCTTGATTAGATAATCTTAATAATACAGAAGTTAGGGTGGTTATATTTTAAGATTACAGTATTTTTTTAAATTTTGTGGAATGAATACTTTTTGTTACTTTTATTGAATTTGTTCATTTAAAATTACTATTTTAATTAAGGCCTTCTTTTTTGTTCATCCTAAAATATAATTGGAATGAAATTCTGAAAAAGGGTGGGGCGTTGCGCCCGCTGTACCCCATTTGAAGACGGCTCTGGTACACTCAGGGCCGACGAGAGGCCATATAACCTAGTCGGAAACGAGGAGCTCATCCGCAGTCAAAAAGATTTAATGAATAACGAGCCGGGAAACACACAGACAGCAGGGGCCCTCACCTTAGCTCTCGGCGACCCTGAATACAATTCCAAAAAATGCCTCGCAGGCACTCCTGATATTAAACCTATATCCGGAGCTTGATCCCTCCCAAGCCTCGATTAAACATAGGCCTGGCGCAGGCGCCACTGAATTTGACGATCCTTCAAGCTTGTATTTATTAAGGGAGTGTTGCGAGTAAAAAAAAAGTTTAACCACAAATCGCCACCGGCTCCGCGACCCACCGGCCCTCCCGATTGCCCAGTCCAAACCTGCCCCCCCCCCTTTATTCCTAGAAGCCTATCCCGTATTTACTATTCTTAAATCTGGCAACCCTGATACGCACATACATACGTACATACGGACGTCACGAGAAAATTCGTAGTAATTAACTCGGGGGGTCGTCAAAATGGCTATTTCGGGTGTCTGTACGTTCCTAGGCATATATATCCACGTGTGATCGGGTCGAAAAAAAAACTCAACATTCATTCGGGGGTGAGAAAAATGGAAATTAAGGCCGATTTTTGAGTGAAAATTTTTTCGCGAATACAATACTTCCTTTTTTATAAAAGGAAGTAAAAAGCCAGATTTTTAGCAAAAAAGTGCCATTTCCTTAACTTTTCCAGTGCATTCACTTTTTCATAATTTTTAAAACTTTTTGTCTTTCTCTTCATTAGATACCAGAGAGTAATATGGCCCACTAATTTGGAAATAATTAACTGAAAATAAATTTTATGGGTAAATGTTTGAAAATTTCTCCCGAAAAAAGTGCTTTTAGCCCTCGAAGTTTAATTGATCATTATTTCAAAACCACATATTGCACGTACATTAACTTTTCGAGGTTTATATCACAGTAATATGTTTAATTATCATTTTTGAAAAGTTTCAAATTTTTAGAGTTGATGCTTTTTTCGCTAGAGCTTTTGACGTAAATAAAAGCTTTGAAAACGTCATTATGAGAAAATCAAGAATGAAAAAGTAAATTTAAATTATAAGCAGTGCATTTGAGTTTAGTAAATTTCGTCTAGTTCTCTCAATAATTCATCGATTTAAAAAACAATTGCGGATTTAGAAAGAACACTGGGTCTCTCTAAATTTCTAAACATCTCAAAATCGATTATTATTATTTTTTTAATTAGGGTGTTCGTCTAGTTTAACTTCATATTGAGATCTACCCCTTAAGGTGCTCCCCTCGGGGGGGGGGAATGGGGGTCAAGTCTTTTCATAAGTTGTTCTGTTAGTTATATTGTTAAGTTTTTTCCGAATAAAATATTTTAAAGAAGAAGATTTCAATAACTAGTTACAAGAAGAAATATTTACGAGATTTCGTTTTTTTCAGGCATTTTGTTCATCGGATTGAAAATAATTATTCTCTAGAAATACATTTTCTTCACAAAGACCGCTATTAGTTAAAATGAAATCTACTGTGAAAGCACAAATTATACGATTCAGCAAAATTCTAAACATTACTTAACTAGATTTATGCATACAAAAACAAAAAAGACGCAATTAGCAATGCACAAAGCAAAAATGTAATCCCCTAAATATCCTTTTAAAAAAACTTTGCAAAATGAGTTAAAGTATTATTTCAGAATTAAAGAAGAAATATAATGACTTTATTTATGTTAGTTAAGCAGCGTGTCCATGATCGTTAAATACTCCAATTAGGGAGTGAGTTAAAGTCACACGATGCAAAATACGGTTTTCTGTTGGGGAAGAAAAAATTAATGAATTTTGACAAGGAAATACATTATATTATTCCAACACAGAGAAACGAACAATTGATCACTCTTAACTTAATGAGGAAAAACATATCTGTTCTTAGAATCTCTTTTTTGTCCTC